>NC_091076.1:88276702-88577302 GCF_032405125.1 Capricornis sumatraensis | reverse complement strand
CTACAGCTACTGCAGCCTGTGCACCTAGAGCCTGTGCTCTCAACAAGAGCAGCCCCCAGCAACGAGAAGCCAGTGTGCTGCAAAGAGCAGTCCCCGCTCGCCCCAGCTAGAGAGAGCCCACACAGAGCAACAAAAGGCCCAGCGCAGCCAAAAAAAAGAATCTAGTTCTGTTTGGGGTCTAGAATTATAGGCAGCAAATGATGTTAAGAAAATGGATGACATTTTAATTCACTGATCAATCACAGGACCAATTCCTGAAAAGTCTGGAGAAGCTGGCTTTAGCTAAGGTCATACAAATTTATGATAACATTAGTCAGGATCTAAAGCTAACCCCCAAATCTGTGTTTCCAAACATATCACAGTTTGGAACTGCTACCAGGTCACAGACTGCTAAACATATTTTGAGCAGTATGAAGACAGAATGACGTGACAATCTCTATAAAAATTGTAAATGCTCAGTAAATACTAAATTAATATGGTGAGACCACTCAAAAGACTCACACCAGATACCAGATTTTCAAGCCTATAGTATTGAAAAACCATTCAAGTGTGCAGGTTGTTCCCAAAGAGGATCAATCTATAAAATAATAAAAGGCAAGGAGAGTTTCTAGCAAGATAAGACAAAAATCAAGGATTATAAATCTATATAGTTTTATTAAGACAAAAAACTGACAGTGTTGATATGAAGTTTACATTTAAACAAAAGTTTTCACAAAAACCTAACACACGCCTAAAAATTACAATGGAGTTCTAGATGCAGATCAAGACGATGTCAACAACGGATGGATCTCATGACTCAAGACAGCGTTTTGGATTTTAGTTAATTCTTAGGATTAAAAAAATTGTTTTAAAGTGAACCACTGCCCCAGTATGAAAATTTATCTTCTCCTGAGACCAGGGCTTTTGAAATCATTCAACTCTTGAACTTGTGCTGTCAGTGACTGAACCCTGCCACCAATGGTTTCAAAGTTCAAAAAACAGGCTCCAAGAGTTTTCCACCCTATGAGCACCGGCCCTTGTCTTTCCCTACTCACTTACCTCCTATACCACTCTCTGCCCTTCCCTAAATACTTCACCAGTGGCTTGGATGGAGAAGCTGATATTTGTAACTTCACAATAGGAAAAGAAAGGGTCTTCTTGTCAGTTTCATGAGTAGCACCTCTAAGACAGAATGATCTGCCTGTGTATACACTCCAATAAGACTTTTCCTCCTCAACCAGTTTCCATCTCCCAAATGGCAGCTTTGGTAGCTTTTTATTCCTTTGTTGGGAACAGCATTAAGCTCAGGCAGGGGAATACCTTGGCTTCTAAGTTTCAGGCATTCACAGCTTTTAAACAGTCTCTCACAGTCCTCATTTAGGTTGCCAATGACATTTTTTGAAAGGATACAATATTCTGGACACTGAACCCAACCATCATTAGTTGTTCTTTCCTTCGTTTCACCGTTTCCCCAAATTTTAACAAAAATGATCCTAACCCATCTCCCTTCTTTCCCACCCCACCCCACCCACCCCAAATAATACACCAGTAATAGCCAAAAACTACACACATGCTACGCTGTAAAAATGCAGAGTTAACACTATCGGGAAGAAGGCTGTGTGGTTGTGGAGATGCTCTTTGAAGATCTACAGTATCTCTTGCTCTCCCACATCCCATTCTACGTTTTGTCCTTCATAGAAGGCCCTTTGCTTTTTTTTTCAGCAAAGTTCAGAACGGGTTGCCTTGAAACACTGACCCTCCTTCCCCTCCACCGGGATGGGTGTGCAAACTGTACAGCATGGAGCGGCTTTGAAGCCCTGGGCTGCTGTAGGGCACAGAAACTATACTGGCTCTTCAAAGGACATCTTCTCAAGCCACCTTCATGGTGTCAAGACAAGGAGAACTCCTTCTTTCCCCACTTGAAACCCACAGTCAGATGTGACAGGGGCTGGTATTCAAGAAAGTTAATTCTTATCATCTTTTTTGTCATCATCCTCTGAGGGGTAAGAATGCCACGTCAGCCTTTCCTCATAGAAGGATATGACAACCTGCGGGCACTTGACATTGGCTTCCTTGGCAGGGACCAGATCAGCCTCATCAGAGTTCTTCCTGTAGAACAAAGCACAAGAGACTTTGAGAGCAGGTGCTGGTGGTCTCCAAACATGGATCTCCCAAGAAATTGGGCTTTAAAAATATTAATTCCAGGGACTTCCCTGGTGGTCCAGTGGCTAAGACTCTGAGCTCCCAGTGCAAGGGGCCCAGGTTCGATCCCTCGTTAGGGAGCTAGATCCCACGTGCTACAACTAAGACCCAGAGCACCCAAAAAAATAAAAAAATAAAAATATTAACTCCAGAAGTCAGGCCAGGGAAGGATGATAACATGGGGTAGGCATCATTTACTAGCAGCTTTTGGTCAAATAATATCCTCGGATATCTTCTCCCATTGAAAATACCCTCTTTGTCAAAAGCTAACTCTAAACCGCTGGGAACCTCTGAACACCCCCACACATAAAAAACATGACACTCTCAGATTCTCTGAAGGAGTAAGGGAGGCTGCCATATTCCCCCAAAGCCATATCCCAGCTACTAAAAGCCCATAGACCCTGGCCTGCTAACAGGATTTAATACCATGCTAGATAGTAAGATTTAATACCAATCTGGCTCTGGCCAGAGCCAATGCAGGTGGAGACTTTCTTGCTGACTCATAATCGCACTGTTTAACACTACCAAATACCATGCGCACACAGATAGGCCACAACTCCCAGGTGCTTTGAAATGGTGCTTCAAAACTAGGAGGTAGAAAATAAAGGGACTGTTATGTAATTCTCTATATTTTTCTGAATTTTAAAATGTTCTAAAAAATTGACAACCACATACATATTACAAGGGACTTCAGCATAAGCTCTCTCTTCAGGTAATTGGGAGCATCCTAGATGAAAGCAACAGCACAGGGCAGGCAGCAGACAGATACACGTATGAGGGCATCTCTGATGAGGCACCACGCCAGACTTCTGGAACCTCAGCAACATGTATACCTAAGCCACACAGCCCCACTGACCCAGGGAAGAGTAAGCCAGGAAAGTATGTTTTTAAACAACAGATAAGAGAATGGGAGGGCAAAGAAGTGTAACAGTATGGGAGCCTGAAGTAGCCTACCCCTTGCTGACAATTCAACAACAGCCTCTGAGGTAACAGTTCAGTCATTTCACTGCACAGAAAAACAGCTACTTAGGGAAATGAACAAGTATCTCCATTCTCCAGGAGAAATAACTTTAAAATTAACTTGGTTTTATAATCAACATCCAATCTTAACTTGCAGTTACATTCACCTATAATCTTTATACATACTAGTGAGTCAACCAAAGGGATGTAATGTCAAGCAATGAGGAAGTGCTACCATTACTCAGACTGGTCGCATACAGCCACACAAAAGTATATCATAATTGGATTGAGTAACTCCTGGTATTAATTCTTTTCCCCCATATGCAGCACTTTAAAATGAACTTTTCTCCTATAGGCCAGCAATAAATAAGCTAAAAGAAGGTCAGGTTCAATAAACACCTAGGGAATGGATGGGAAAAAAAGAAGAGGTTTAGTCACCCACTCCAGTGTTCTTGCCTGGAGAACCCCAGGGACGGGGGAGCTTGGTGGGCTGCCGTCTATGGGGTCGCACAGAGTCGGACATGACTGAAGTGACTTAGCAGCAGCAGCAGCCAGCTATGACACTGGATTTCAGTGTTCAAGTTAGGCTTCTCTTGCCACCTTCTAAAGGAGAGAAATTAGTATAGACACAAGTTTCCAAGAAGGTTCTAGACTGATAAAAGGATAAAGTCCCTAGAATAATGCTTCCTTGGCAAAGGCTTAGAATTATTCACTCCTAATTTATATTTTAAAGGCAGTGATTGAGCTCTGTTTTGGAGAGAGGAGAACAAGCATTTCCAACAAGCAAGAAAAAGGGAAGAAAGTCTTGCTTTTGGACAGAGTAGAGAACTTTGGGTTAATTATAGTTAATTCTTAAGAGTCTCAGGACAACTGCTTTCATTAAGATGTTTCATGGAGTACTACCACCACTGGTTATAGTGAAAAAAAGCAGGCTTCTCTGTGCTTAGTAAAGGGGCCTTGCTGACCCCTGCTGGCAGACTTTGCAATTGAAAATTTGCACCAACTGGAAAGGATCTAACCAGGACAAAGAAAGAGCTTCAGAAATTCTTTCCTAACCCTGAGAAGTTAACAATTTCTGATCCTGGGGCTAGCCCGATCTCTATTAAGAAGGTGGTGGAAAGGGAGGATGGTTCAATCACATTTCATTTTCCCCCCCTTTATTACAGAAGTGAAATGTGATTCCTTCCTGTATACACCTCTCCACTCTAGATTTTCTCCCACCTCCTTAAAAAAAAAGGGGGGGGAGGGTGCAAAAATCTGAGAATCCTAAGGGCCCTCCCTGTAACTCATGAGACCAGGCTGGCAGTCAGGCCGAGGGTAACTATTGAAGGGCTATGCCATCTTAAAGATTTCACACCTGGGCAACTAGAATTTCCAAGGTCTACCTCTTTTCCTTTGGCATGGAACAGATGAGGAGAAGAAAAACAATAACAACACACAGAGCCACTGGCAGACTCACCATTTCATTAGGAACATGAGTTCTCCACTGGAGTCCGTAGCTCCAATAATCCGCTCTGGTTCCAAACCCCGGGCAAAGCCTCGTGGCTTTTCTGACTGTAAAAACCAGATGGAACAATTTTAACTGTATGGGACTGTTCTCCAGACTACAGCTCCTCCTGTTTTGATGATAATGTATCAAATCCTTCTGCCAACATTTCACCAATTCTTTGGCTCTAAGTCACAAGCCTTTTAGAATCAGAGTGATTGTTCCATCAAGTTTTGATGTGCTTGAGGTTTCCCCATGTGTAAAAAGGGACATTCATGTCAAGCAAAATAAATGTTCACAATTGTTTCTTCACCCTCAAAAGGTACCTTACTTTATGGTATTGAATGGATTAAAACCTGAAATGATTAAAACATTGACAGCATCTCCTCACACAAATTAATACCCTTGCACTTACTTGTTCTTAAACCTCAGATGTGAGTAGATTATGTGCCTTCATGAGAGAGCCCCCAGGTATTTTTAAAGCATGAGCCTATCTAAGACTGCAAAAGGACTGAGATCCAAGCAGCAGCAGAACAAAAGTGCTGAAACTATCTGGCTATCAGCTGCTTTGATAGCAGCATGAATTCGGGGCTAGTAAAAATTCTTATTTCAAGTCTTACCTCTTCTTTCTTCTTCTTTGGTTTGCTCTCCTCCCCCTTATCTTCCGAATCAGAATCAGCTTTGCGCTTGCCTCCCTCTGATTTATCTGTCTCGTGTGCTGTTTTCTGTGACTGCAGAAACTCAGCAATGAGATCAGGGCAATCCAGGTTCTCTTCTGGTTCCCATGTGTTATCCTCACTGAAACCAGAGGCACACGAGTCACAAAGTTAGTACACACTCCACCGAGAGGCACAGGAGGACGAGAGCTGCTGTCCTTGGAAAAGAACTAGATTCTGTCCAAGACCAAGAACTAGATTCTGTCCAAGACCAAGAACTCGACAAAGCTCAAATTTCTTGGTAAGTGGTAGGGGGCTTTATAGTATTAACACAAATTGAAAGCTGCCTCATTCAAAAGAAAGTTTACGTTCTCTTTGCAAATTTGCATCAGTCTTAAGCCATACACAAAACTGCTCATCAGAAATTGGTCATGCATGATAGCATTTTGTACATGTAGATCATTTTCCTAAGAGTATAAGCCATGGAGGCCAAGCCAGAGTCACAATGTACCCATCGGAGCACCCTGTTGCCCTGTGTCACGCACATTATCAGTCTCCTGAGAAACAGCTGGTGATCGGATGAACACATCTTTCTGGGTGAATGAAACTTACTCTGAGAAGCCCTTCCACTTTAGGAGATACTCCACTTTGCCCTTTACCACTCGACGGTCTAGAACTTTTTCCACCACATATTCTTCTTCCTCTTCTTCTAGCACCTCCTCCACTTTCTTCTTGTTTTGTTTTTTCCCCATAGTGCCCGCCAGCTTTCTGGTATAAAGGATGACGCCGCTAAAATGATAAAGGAAATAAAAAGGACATTAGGGTACTCTTCTTAGGGAAATATGTAGATAAGAAAACCAGGGATATAAAAAATGACTTTAATAGGGCCCAATGCTGTTATTAAATGTTATGCCTATTCATTTTCAATAGCCAAGAGTTTTCTGATTATGTTGAACTAGAAAGTTAGTTTTCTAAAACAGCTCCAACTAATCTCACAGCAAGACTTCTTTATGCCTGCACATCCACTTAAAACTTTTATACTCATTCTAAGTTTAAAAATAACTCCCAATACTTCTTTACTTATGATATCTAAAGTATTACATTAATTTGAAAGAAAAGCAATCTTCCCAAAAATAAGGTCTATACATCAAACCTAAAATATATATAACTCGCTGATCCATATTTTCTCCTATTCTCTGAATGTTTTTCAATTTCACCAAAGTATTCGACTTGGATTTTTACTGTGGGAAATGGCTTATCCTATTTATTAGACATTTAGTTTAATTTTCCCTTCTGTATATGCATATATAATATATACAGTTCTTCTGCATTGTTAAGCACCATCTCTTTTGAGTTCCCTTAAGATTTTTTATGTGGTTTTTCTTTTCTAAGAATGGCACCATTAATTGTCACTTAAGTTTTTATTCTTTCTAAGTCTGAGAAGGAGTCATAAAAATGCCAGAATGACCATGAGATTCTCTAATGAATTTGGAAGTATGGGAAAAAAGATATCACAGATAACAAAACCTGTATTCTTTTGTATATCATCAAGCTAGGTAACCTGTAGGGCTTCCCAGGTGGTGCTAGTGGTAAAGAACCCACCTGCCAATGCAAGAGACATAAGAGACATGGGTTCGATCCCTGGGTTGAGAAGATCCCCTGGAGGAGGGCATGGGAACCCACTCCGGTATTCTTGCCTGGAGAATCCCATGGAGAGAGGAGCCTGGTGGGCTACAGTCCACAGGTTGCAAAGAGTCAGACACAACTGAAGCGATTTAGCACACACGCACAGTAACCTCTAAGGGTTTTTCCAGTCCCCTACAAATCTGTTCTCTTTGGTCCTTCGGACAACTCTTCTAACTGCTGGGTAGGCATAAAGCCTACAACTGTGTCAGTAGGTGGCGCCATTAGATACTAAGACAATAAAATTGATCTACAAAACTGGCTGAAATCTACAAACTGATAGATCAGCGACCAGCAGGGAACTATAGAGTCAAAAGTATGGCTGATGATCCAAGACAAGAAAGTGGTTACTACCATGTTTCATGTTTGTATTTAAGGTAGTGCCAATTTGGGGGTTAAACTGCTTATTTCTAGCATCCTTGGGAAAGGAGTCTTACTGAGTTAAAGTATAAACACTTCTACTACATATTTTTAAACTGGCATGTGGACAGAATATATTTAGAAAGAGCTCATCTATAGACTATATGAAACAAACCTTTCATAAAAATCAGACTCACCATTGTGAATCAGTTACAGTATCTACAGATGTTGAGTTTACATTCTGAGATATTCTCATTTCGGTACATATGAGCAATTGGGACTAGTGAAACAACAAACATTTGGTTGGCTGCCGGAAAATTTTAGACGTTGCAAGAGACTGCAGATTCAAGAGAGTAAGTAACGGTCCCTGTTTTCCAGAAACCTCAAGTCTGCCAATTAAAAATAAAGATACCTCTTCCACTAAAGGCATTCTGAACTTCACACAAAAAAAGTTTTCTGAGGTGCTTTTAGTGTGGTCTGTGGCAACACCCAATGCCCCTGTCCACGCAGCTCACACACACGTCTAAGCTGACTCTTCTTCATTTACATTTGCTCATTCCTCTTCTTTTACATACCGAAGATTTTGCTTTCCTCCCCTCCCCAAGCCCTCTATGTTTCAGTGCCACATGAGTTTTCCTTTTCTTCTGTTACTGAACAGACAAATCAATGCACTGAATGTCAGCTTTGGCTAATTATTGGCTATTGTGCCTCTGATTCAAAGGCTGTTTCTTCTTCCTGGAGGGAAGTATTTTCAGAATTCTGATTGCCATGATAAGTGTTATTTTATCAGGAAAGAAAACAAACCTAATTTTTCTTTAGGATAAGTGCTGCAGTAGTAGCTGCTCCCAAGAACAAGTGCTACTCTTTGCAAGATTTATCATCAGTCTTTGGTTAATGTGCAGAGAAAAATAAATTGACAGTTACCTTTCAATAACAAAGGGTACCACAACTCCCTATATTAGTTTGGACTCAGAAATTAGAAGCCACTCCCTTTCTAAACAGACAGAAAGAGAACAGTGGTTTACAGACAACTCCAAACCAGTAACTGTCCCCTCATCAACCTTCTTCTAAGCAATTAAAGTAAAGAAAAAGCAGTCTTATCACTCTGGCTTCAGAATTAAGAGCTACTTATCTGTGTTGTTTACATTAATAGCTGTATATGTCTTACAAAAAGTCCTGTTACTACAAAATAATGACAGTTTCTACCTCATCGCTAGCTACTGGGAAATCTGGAGTAAGACTTTTTGATTTTCCTCTTAAACTCATTGTCCTAAGAGCAACTGAAAAGAGAAGTGAAGAATGTAGAAAACAGACCTCCACTTCTGTCTTGAGTTTTCTTAACTAGCTCATCCCAGCACCCGTCTCCAGGTTAGATTCTTTATATTGGAGATTCTCAGCCAGGCTTCCCAATGTGAGTTTTTTCCTTATTTATTGGTACATTTCTGGGGTCCTGAATAAGCCATTTGTCAAAGTCAGTAGAGAAGTGGATTAAATACACAACTCACTCTTCCCACAAAACCAAGCACTTTCAGACAAGCCAAAGTGAAAATGTTAGTTGCTCAGTCGTGTCCAACTCTTTGCAACCCCATGGACTGTAGCCCTCCAGGGTTCTCCATCTGTGGGATTTTCCAGAATACTGGGATTTTCCAGAATACTGGAGTGAATTGCCATTTCCTTCTCTAGGGAATCTTCCTGACTCAAGGATCAAACTTGGGTCTTCTGCATTGTAGGCAGACTCTTTTCTGTCTGAGCCACCAGGGACGTCAGACAAGCCAAGATCTCCCTGAAATATTATGACAGACCAGTCATTTGCATATACTTTCCAAACTGATAATGTCAAGAGAAATCCCCTCTCCTTGAATACGGCAGTCTCCAAATACCAGCAGTAATACCTGAAGGAGGGCTCTCAATTGTAATTGCTTGACAAGGAAATTTCAAAGTAACTCAGATCAGAGTAGTAGCACAATGGAAAAATGCCATTAGTCAATTCTATTTGCCACTCTCTCTAAATATCCTGGCAAACAAATTATAGCATAAAAAGTGCCAAAATCAACGAACAAAGGGTCAAGATATATACCATACATCACAATGTGTACACAGAGGTGAACGGTTCTAAATTAACTTAGAAATCTTAGTCCGTGGACAAGTCTTCTTAAAGCTCATCACGATGTTTCAGACAAAAATACCTATGATCAGTTAAGCTGCTATAATTTTTACCTAAATATTAAACTGGATCTGCCACATTAAAAAAAAAATCAATTTTAACTTTTGTCTGTGCTGGGTCTTCACTGCTGCACGCAGGCTTTCTCTAGTTGCAGAGAGTGGGGGCTACTCTCTAGTTCTGGTGCACAGGTTTCTCGTTGCAGTGGCTTCTCTTGTTGCAAGAGCATGGGCTCTAGGGCCCCAGGGCTCCAGTAGCTGAGGATGGCTGGTCTCTAGAGGGCAGACATCAGTAGTTGTGGTGCACAGGCTTAGCTGCCCCAAGGCATGTGGGGTCTTCCCAAAGCAGGGGTCGAACCCATGTGCCCTGCTTTGGCAGGCAGATTCTGAACCGCTGGACCACAAGGGAAGTCTGATCTGCCACATTTAAAATGCCTAGAAAAATAATACTTCACATTTATATTGCACTTTACAGTTAATGTGCTACCACAACTCATTTGATCTTTGAAATCATCCTATAAAATAAGCCATTCAGATGTCATTGACACCTCAGAGATAACACAACAGACTTACAGGAAATAAACCTCCCAAGGTCACACAATTAATAAAATTACAGCACTTCAGTATGCACATTTCCTAGCAGGGCTGGGCTAATGACCCTGCCACCCACACAGATCTAGGAGCTAGACCAAAGGACAACATACTTAAAGGGAGATTTCCCTCCAGTCTATACAAGGAAAGGATCTGACTTGATCCTCTCTACAATTTGTCATCAGTAAATAAGGAAGTGATGGACAATGATTTCTTTCAGTTAATACCCTGGAGTATGTATAGGTGTTTAAAAACTACTTGGTCTTTTCCAGTGAGTCTGCTGATGTGAAGAGCACACTCACTTGAAAAGACCCACATGCTGGGAAAGACTGAAGGCAAAAGAAGGGGGCGGCTGAGGAAGAGATGGTTAGATAGCATCACTGACTCAATGGACATGAATTTGAGCAGACTCTGGGAGATGGCAGAGGACAGAGGGGCCTGGTGTGCTGCATCCATGGGGTCGCAACCTAGCGAATGAACAACAGCTGTTAAATCAACAGGTGTGACAAAGTTTTGGTTTTTAGGGCCCCAGGAGTCTTCTGAGTCTTTTAAATTGACAAGTGCTGTCTGCTGAGTTGTTTCAGTCATGTCCAGCTCTTTGCAACCCCATGGACAGCAGCCCGCCAGGCTCCTCTGTCCATGGGATTTTCCTGGCAAGAACACTGCTAGGAAAATGGGTTGCCATTTCCTCCTCCAGGGGTTCTTCCCGACCCAGGGATCAAACTCACGTCTCCTGCACTACAGGTGGATTCTTTGTCACTAAGCCAATAGGGAAGCCCTGACAAGTACAGAATTTTGCATTTTTGTTGCTTAGCAAGTAGACTACAGAGAATTACTGAGAAAATGCCAGTTTTAAGAACCCAAACTTGTTCTATGGTGTCCCAAAGAATCTAGGAATAGTGTAAATCTGAAGCAAAGTCACGAACTCATAGCTCTTTAAGAGAAAAAAACACAATTGAGATTCTCCTAGACACCCCTCCACTCTTACAGTTAAGAGCTAGAAAATGTAAAGGAGTAACAACGCTGCTTGCTGGCAGAAGACCGTGAAGTATCAGACACAGGATTAGGCATTCTGTTTTTGAATACACGCATACCTCCAGACCTCTACAATGAGTCTCTCAACTTTTCTCTTTTCCCAGTGCATATAAAAGTTGTTCACACTATAGTCTACTAAGCATGCAATAGCACTGTCTAAATAACCAATACATATACCTTAAACAAAAAATACTGCTAAAAATGCTAACCATCATTTGAACCTTTAGCAAGTCATAACCTTTTTGCTAGTGAAGAGTCTTGCCTTCATGTTGATGGATGCAGACTGATGAAGGTGGTGCATTATGAAAGATGGGGTGGTTATGACAGTTTCTTAAAACAATGAAGTTCTCCACATTGACTCTTCCTTTCATAAACTGCCTTCTTTGTAGTATTAATGCTGTTTGATAGCCTTTTACCCACAGAACTTCTTTCAAAATTGGAGTCAGTCCTGTCAAACCCTGCTGTTGCTTTATCAAATGAGTTTGTATAATATTCTGAATCCTTTGTTGTCATTTCAACAACCTTCACAGTATCTCCACCAGGAGTAGATTCTATCTCAAGAAATCACTTTTTTGGCTCAACCATAGGAAGCAACTCCTCATCAGTTGAAGTTTTATTTTGAGATTGCAGTAATTTACTCTTCAGACTCCCCTTCTAATTCTCTTGCTATTTCCACTACATGTGCATTTCCTTCACTGAAGTCTTGAACTCCTCAAGGTCATCCATAAAGGCCGGGAATTAACTTCTTCCAAATTCCCATAAGTGTTGTATTTTGACCTCTTCCAATGAACCACAAATGTTCTTAATGGTATCTAGAATGGTGAATCCTTTCCAGGTTTTCAATTTTCTTTCCCCAGATCTATCAGAGGAGTCACTATCTATGGCTGTTATAGCCTTACAAAATGTATTTTTTAAATCACACTTGAAAGTCAAAATGATTCCTTGATCCACTGGCTGCAGAATGCTGCTGTGTTTGCAGGGATGAAAACAACATTAATCTTTTACATCTCCATTAGAGCTCTTGGGTGACCAAGTGTATTATCAATGAGCAGTAATATTTTGAAAAGAATCATTTTCCCTGAGCAGTAGGCCTCAACAGTGGGCTTAAAATACTGTAATTTTATTGTGTGCAGCAGATCTTTTCACACCAAGTATTAGTTTTTCCATGTGAAATAAATTAAGATTTAAAATGATAAAGTTATTGTTAAGGAGATGCACTAGGCAACAGAAAAAGCTTAAGAGTTTTCATCTGAAACTGGAAAACAGAATAGTCTGGAAAAAGGGGATATAAGGAAAGTACCATACATTGCTAAGACCAAAAAAAAGCAGCTTTGGGGGCCATGTTGTAAACTGTGTTGTAAACAGATTAGATTTTTAAGGGCCCTAAGATTTTTGGAATGGTAAATGAGCACTGGCTTCAACTGAAAGTCACCAGCTATATTAGCCCCTATAGCGTCAGCCTATCCTTTGAAGCCAGGTATTGACTTCTCCTCTCTTGCTATGATAAAGTCCCAGACGGCATCTTCTTCCAATAGAAGGTTGTTTCATCTACACTGAAAATATGCTGTTTACTGTAGCCAACTTCATTAATTATTTTAGCTAGATCTTCTAGATAGCTTGCTGTACCTTCTACATCAGCACTTGCACCACTTGCATCACCTTGCACTTTTAAGTTATGAAGACATCTTCTTTCTTTAAATCTTACTAACCAACCTCTGCTGACTGTTCTGCAGCTACCTTACCTTGTGAGGCTTTCACAGAAATGAGGAGTTAGGGCCTTCTCTGGATTAGACTTTGCCTTAAGGAAATGCTCTAACTGGTTTAATCTTCTATCCAGACCATTAAAACTTTCTACATATGAGCAAACGGCTGTTTTGTTTTTCTTATCATTCATGTGTTCACTGGAGTAGCACTTTTAATTTCCTTCAGAAACTTCCTTTGCATTCATAACTTGGCTAACCAGTGCCTATCTTTGGCCTTCGGCTTTTAACATGCCTTCCTCATTAAACTTAATAGTTTTTAGCCTCTAAAGTGAGTGACATAACTTTTCCTTTCACTTGAATACTCAGAAAGCATTGTAGTGTTATTAAATGGCCTAATTTCAAGGAATAGGGAGGCCTGGGGAAAGGAAGAGACTGGAACAGCTGGCAGATTAAGTTCTGGTATCTTAAATGGGCATGGTTTGTGGCACCCAAAAACAATCACAATAGCAATATCAAAGATCACTGGTCACAGATCACTATAACAAATTTAACAGTAATGAAAAGTTTGACGTATTGAGAGAATTGCCAAAATGTGACACAGAGACATAAAGTGAGCAGATGCTGTTGGAAAAATGGCACTGATAGACTTATTTTTTTGACACAGGGTTGCCATAAACTTTTAACTTGTAAACCTTCAATTTGTAAAAAATTCAATTATCTTCAAACCACAATAAAGTGAAGTGCAATAAAGTGAAGTCCGAGTGAAAGGGTATGAGAAGGATCTGAGAAGACAATGTGAGCATAGCTCCTGCTTGCCATCACATACATGAATTATAAAGGGCTAGCCCAGAACTTCCAAGCTGATTTCTTGCCAGCTTTCAGAAAGGTCAAACTCCACATGTGAGGACAAGGTAACATCTACAGACCTCTGAAACCAGACCAGCAGGATGTTTTCAGTAAACGCTAAGGTAAAACACACTGGTCTGGTGAATCTGTATTAAGAAAGCATTCACAGGAAAGCAGACCTTGAACAGAGAACTTCCACCTAAATGAGAAACACTCACCTATGGAATCTACAAATACAGAAGTCTACATCCCGGGAGTCAAAAAATAGAGTATGTGTATTATTTTTAAAAATATTGTTTTTCTAATTGTAATTAGCTTATGTATTCAAATGGCAACCCACTCCAGTGTTCTTGCCTGGAGAATCCCAGGGACGGGGGAGCCTGGTGGGCTGCCGTCTATGGGGTTGCACAGAGTCGGACACACTGAAATGACTTAGCTTAGCTTATTCATATTGAATTACAAAATTACTTAAAGCAAGAAATCAGTTTCCTTCCTGAAAATCTGTCTTTGTCCTTCTACATGTAAACTGACCCAGATGTACCATATGTGAAAATAGATATTACAGTTCTATAATTTGCCTTTTAATATAAGTATCTCTGACATTATTCCATAAAGATCTCCATTCTTAAGCTGCACAATATTCCAAATTGTATGGACATACCATACTCTAACCATTCACCTAGTGATGAAAATTTTTTGTTTCCTATTTTTTATTATTGCAAAGAGTGTTGCTTTGATCACGGCATCTCATCTTTAAAAGCTCCTTAGGCGATCTGATGCACATCCTCGGAAAAAAGCCACTGCTACAAGAGGATTGACAGAAACTACTTTCCTCAGTAAAATTACATAACTATTGCAAACATAAATCAATTCTTATACTTAGCAAAAAGGTAGGTGAACATTTTACTTCCTCCATAAAGCCCATTATTCCAGCCCATTTAGAATAAGGCTGGAACAGTAAGTGATAACTGATTCTTGAAAACAAAACCTCCATATCATCTTCAACAGCATTCACTCTAGACCGTTTTTCTCCTAGCAATGAAACTGGAAGAGTACTGCTTGAAGACTCCTTATAATTCCTCTAGCTAGTATGAGCACCGGAAGCATATCTTTCCTGTGCTCGATCTCTCAAAACTATGCCTATAGGCATTATGTATATTTACTGCAAACTCAGTTTCCTCATCTGTAAAACAGGTGTAATAACTCCATGGAATTCCACTGGGGTGAGCTTTTTATTACCTTCTGGCATTCATTATCTATTTACATATTTGCACTTATGTTCTACTTCATTAATTATTTACTGCTTTAAGCATAACTCTGAAATCCAGTGCAATGGGAACTTGGTGAGAAAATACCATTTTTTCCCCCTGTGTATATGGCTGAAATTCATGGCTAGGTTTTTCAAAACATCATAGCAGCTCCAGAACACTCAAGAAGGACCCAGATCTGACTGGTAAGAATGACCAGTAATTACAAAACAGAAACCAAGATCTCATTTCTGGAATACTGAGAGAGAAGAGCTGCCAGAAACTGAGAAATCACATTTCATACACCTGAAGTGTAGAAATTCCTTATGTTCTTTATCTTATCCAGGCAGAAAAATGAAGACCTTGTAGTAAATGGCAAAAGGAATGTATCTTCCTATGAAGATAGATAGGTGACGAAAAGGAAGTAAATTCTGGGAACAAACTATGGAAAATTTCAACAGAATTATTTGCAAAAGGAATTTTAAGATTTCTGAAGAAACTACATAAATACCAAAAGTCAGTTTTAATGATTTCTATGGTAAAATTCTATAATAAACTTCAGAGATTATGATTTCAGGCTCTGATTTTACAGATATAGTTTTTAAAAAGGTCAATTACTCAATTAAATGGTCTAAGAATTCATGTAGCTTTTACTGAGTTCAGAACAAAATTATGACATTGATTTCTCTCTATTCATACTCTGTATCTGGTCTCTTGTTTTTTATCTTAAGTATCTTTTAACTTATACATTTGTCTAGTCCCACTACTACCATCCTACTCCAGGTAACCACCATCTCCTGCCTGGGTAACTCCTAACCCAATTCATTCTCAACAGCAGCCACTGATGTAAAAATGAAGACCTCCATACCATTATCTGCAGGCATTTGAACTGAAGACCACTGCATCGAACCCTAACAATCACGATTACCTTGCCCTTTGCCCCATTCTCCACTCAACCACTTCCCTTAACTAAAATGCCCCCATAAGAAGCATCCTTGAAGCCCCAGACTAGATTAACTCTTCTTGTGAACATACTCCTACATCATCTACTGAGCGTCTATTATGTGTGAGACACTAGAAAAATGGGGAGAACACCACAAACAAAATTCCTGGTCTCTTAGAGTTTATATTCTAACGAGGACAAATAAGTGAGCATGAGTGGGAGTTTATGTATGCATGTGTCTGCAGAGTAGGGCTCAGAGAAGAAGCAAGAAAACATTAATGGGACTTCCCTAGTGGTGCAGTGGTTAAGATCTCGCCTTCCAATGCAGAGGGTGTGGGTTATTGTCAGGGAGCTAAGATTCCACATGCTTCGCCACCAAAACATGAAACAGAAGCATTACTGTAACAAATTCAACAAAGATTTTAAGGAGACAACTCGGCAAAACTTAGAAAAATATACCAAATTTGGAGAACAGTGGGTTCAAAGTCCTAGGGTGAGAAGAGCCTGCTTTATCTGAGGAACAGAAGTGTGGCCAGGTAGAAAGAGCTAGACTGAGGGAGCAGCAGGCAAGAACCAGCTGATCATTACTGTGTATTTCACTCCCCACTTCACTCCTTCTCCATCTAGCTCCTTTTTCCATTCCATGTTTTCCTTACCTGTCTTTTGCCTCTAGCTTAGGTTCAAGGCCTAGTCAGTTAACAGCATAAAAGTTAATGGCTACAGCTCTACTAGCTTTTAATACCATCTATTAAAAAAACAAATCAAAACAATAAGCACTTACTAACAGCCTGGGTGGAAAAAGGTAACCAATTCATTCCAGCTAAAGCACTGAAAGCTTCTGCAAGTTCCACATCACAGGAACCCCTTTGACCCTGGCAAATGGAACTGCTGGGCTAGGGTAGCAGGATCTGCAGACTCACAGAAGTAGAGGCTTTTGAAAATATAACTTTTAATATAACATATAACTTTTGCTGAATACTGAACACAATGCATAGAAAGGCACTTAATTCAACTCTCACAACAAACACTATTAAGTCCATTTCGGGAAACTAAGGCTTTCTGAAGCATAGGAAAATTCCCAAAGTCTCCGAAGGGTAAGACACAGAACCAGGAATGTAAGATTAAAAACATACAAAAAAGTACAAAAGCAACTGAAGTTCAGTTTCATTTCAACAGAAGAAATAACAGGAGTATGTAATAATTAGCAAAATAAATATAAGCAAGAATAAGTAGCCACAAAAGTATTACAGGGGTTTAGAAAAATAAATAGCTAGGGTGACTAGAGGTTTTGAAAAGTCAGGATTTGAGGTAAGGCTCCAACAGCATTTGAAAAGCGGGACTGGAGGGAGGCAATTTAAGCCCAGGGAACTATTGTTAACAAATGCAATGAGGCACTTCTGAGGTAGGCAGGGTGTAAACCATCTTGGGTGGGAGTAGAATGAATAGGAAAGCAGCAGGTAACTGCTAAAAAATTTTCTGCAAAGTCTCCTCCTCCTTCCTTAGAAAGGCCAAACTCCTCAGCATAACATCTAACACCCTTTAGATTCACCTATTCCATACTCCCACTTCCCTCACAAATCTTACATTCCTGTCAAAACGGAAAACTATAACCTGAACATACGCTGCACACTTCCTCTATGCATGGATTTGCTCTTTACTTAGAAGTGTGTGTGCACACTCTCAGTGTGTCCAACTGTTTGCGACCCCATGGACTGCGGCCTGCCAGGCTCTTCTGTTCATGGAATTTTCCAGACAAGAACACTGGAGTGGGTTGCTATTATCCTGTCCAAAACTAGTAGTCAAAACCCTACCCATCCTTCAAGAGCTAGCGCAAATGCTACTTCTTCTATCACGTCTACCCAACTCAGCCAAGTATTATTTCTCTTTTTCTTGTAATTACCAAAGCATTTTGTTTTTATTTTTACTCAGACACTCAATTAAAGGTAGGTCTGGACCTGGCATACGGTGCTGAACCCCATATGGGCAATAAGAATGGAGGTCTCAGAATCAGATAACCAAGGAACAGAGGTTGAAAGCTCTCAGCTTTTCAGGGAAAGCTCAGCAAACAAACTGGATTATGATCAGTAGCATTACCAGACATTGAAAGGCAGGTGAAGGCATGTATAGAACATTCAATTTGTAGTCCTTCTGACGCATGTTTCTAAATGCTTTTAGTTCGTCCGTTAGCTGTAGCTGTTTGTGAGGCAAATGCTTTCCAGATGGAAAACTTTACTGGGCAAAAAACAAGAATTTGTGCCACATACCCAGTGAGCAGGACTTTCATTTTTAAAGGAATCCCTGTCCTCGAATTTTGGGATCTAGGACTAGAATATCAGTGTGAAAATAAAATTAGAATTTTATCTGAGATGTGTCCCAAAACTTTGGCTAACTCCTTTTCATTGTGCTGATGTAAATAAAACTATATCTATCTATATCTATAAAAGCCACAAGCATCTGTAAATATTAGCAGGACACAATGATACCAGAAGCAAATCTTTTAGTTTAAAATGAAATAAAAGTGATTAGAAAGCAAGACCACAACTATGACTAAGTTGGAATTAAAAGCAGAGACCAAAGCATTCATAGACAACACAACAAAATCAGAATAATGACACTAACTTCTCAAATACCACAGTTGTTAAGCTTTCAATGTGTTAGCTACTATTAAAGAAAGGCACAATTTCACAGACAAATTAGGCCATCCTCTCTTGGTCAGCAAATCACAAAAGCTTAAAGGCAGTAACTCAAATACTCACACGATCAGAATTTTGTCCTTAATCAAATAACTTCTCCAGTTAACCTTGGAAAGGCTATTCAAGTTTTCAATAGACATTTCTATTGAGAAATACTTAGCTCCATACAAAGGACACAAAATTTTCAAAATACTTACGTAACAGAAAATATTCAAAGTACTATATAGCTTGCTGTTGAAACCCAGATCCTGAGTGCTCTCCCAGTCCTGGCTTAGCGTATTTAAAACTGCCACTTACACAATCTGCACACCTTTTCTGTATTTAATACCCAGGTGACTATATTAAAAACGGAGGCTAAGACAAGAACGCCAAGGGCAACAGTTTTACTCTGCCAAATGTCATAGAACAAAAACAGGCAAATTGATTATATAAATGCACAGTGAGTCATTCTGCTAACTCAGGGAATTCTCAGGAAGATCTCAAAGCCCTATCCATTCATTCAACAATATGAATGAACTATGTGTTAGTCTTGGATGAACAAGAGGCATGGCTCATCCTACATGAACCCATAAACTTGCCATTAGCCTCTTATTTAAAAAACTACCCAGAAAAATTAACTATGATGCAAAAATTCATCAAATACAACGGAAAATCTATTATACCATCAGAGACAGTATACGAAAAGGGAAGATTTCATTGGTAAACTACTAGAAAATGACAAAAATGCATCACTTCTCTTTAAGTGGTATGAATTCAAAAAGAAATATTTTCCTAGTCTCTAAAATGGGCACCAGAAGATAGAATGGTTGCTTCCTTTCCTTAGATGATGATAAAAATATTAGTATCCTGTAGTCAAACTGCAGGATAGGGTATTCTTTCTCGGTCTCCCTTAATCAAGAAACTAGACGCACAAAGCTACACGATACTTACATTTTTAATGGAAAAAAAGAAAAAAACTTAGGCTACAGCAGCCAATGAAGAAAACAGCACCACAGAGAAAATTGTAAAGGACTGGAGAGTCTGAACTGCCCTAAAGCTTTATCAAGGAGTGGCCAATTCCAACAATGTGCTCTTCAAACATATCACTTTCCATATAAATATCTGTAAGCACTTTGGAACACAGACACTAATTTCCCAACTGTATTCCTGCACCCATTCCAAAATCTTGGACCTTTTAAAACTATTCAAAATGCCGACCGGAATCTTAACACAATTGAGAAGGGTATCTTAAACCCTCAGCTAGAGGTTCTGGTATAACTGATCTTGTAAATGCCACCTCAACAGAGTCGAACCCGTACATGTCTGAATGCAACAGCAATCCAAGAAAAACCTGCATCTGAAGTTTTGAAAAAGGGGTAAAGTAGTGCTCCCTTCGTGTTCAAATTTTCTAGCCAAGGACAAGCTGGCTAAAAAACTTAAGAGCTGAAGGAAAAAATCTGACAATCTCATGAACTTTTCCACGTTCTCTCTCAACTTCCCACACCATCTCACAATCTCTCACTAACTTCATTCCTTAAATATGAACTCGTCTACACATTTCTACAACTTCACTGCCTTTTGTGACCAGCAACAGTCCCAGATAAAAACTTATGTAATCAATTACGAATTGAAGCAAGAGTTGCACTGGGACTTTTTAACTCCTTAAAGGAAACACGGAATGAAGGAAGGCAGCAGAAAACCTGGAAAAGATAATAAAATGCGTTCCATCTTTTCTTCACACATTCTTACAGCCGATCAACCAGAAAGCAAGCGGTGGCCAGTTTTTCCCTTTTCTTGTGCAAGCCTCACAGAAAAGCTCTCGGGACCTCCGCCCACTTACTCTAACAGTTTCTCCCCGCCACCCCTAGTCCCCGAGCAAAACCAGGCAAATACCACCCCTCCTTCTAGACCCTTCCCCAATTTACTCAACAGACCTCCCCAAAGCACTACACTTGGGGCTGCCCTGCCCCCCCCCCTCCCCCGCCGCTTACAATTTCCTCGAAGTTATCGCTCCGCAACTCCGCAAGCGGAGTTCCTACGGCAGCCCTGGCTGGACCCAATATTCTCAGGTTACATTTCTAACCTCGGGTCTTGCAGTCGTCAACCCTCCCCACGCTGGTTCAAGCGCCCAGGCTACCCCGTCCGTCCTCTTCCCAATTTACTATGTTTCCTCTCCAGCCCAATCCCCCAGCCGCCCACCCAACCCACGTAGCATTGTCTTGGTCTACTCAGGCCGAAGGGCGACCCGCAAACGCTCGGCCCACCCCAAATCGCTTCAATCTCTGGCTCCTGACTCGCCGCCCCGCCCTCTCCATCTTCTCGCGCTCTTCGCCCTACCCACTGCGCCCGGCAGAAGACTGCGCGGGGAGGGAGAGGGAGTCGGGCGCGCTCCTCGCTCCTAACCTCTGCCGCGAGCTCGCGGCCCCTGATCCACGGCTCCCGCCGCCGCCGCCGCCGCCGCGCGCCATCCCCCCGCTTGCCCGCCTCTAGCGGGCTCTTCACCTCAGAGCAGCGCCCACAAGCCCGAGAGGAATCGGTGCCGCGCTACTGGCGGGTCTTGTCCGGCCGGCCGGGGGAGTGGCGACCAGAAAAGCAACAAGCCGGGTGACCACTGTCGAGCCCCCTCACTGAAGCGGCGTACCGCAGGCCCCTGCCAACGGCCCTCCCCTCAGACGAACAAAAGAGCCTCGCACTCTGCGCTGCCCGCCGCCCGCACCGCGCAGGCGCGACGACCCGCCGCACAGCAATATGGGACTCGGAGTCCGTCCCGGACTACAAGACCCGAAGTGCTGCGCGCCTTCCACGGCGCCACGCACAGTTTGCGAGGGTTTCGAGAAGTTTTAATTTTTCTACCACTAGTGTCGGAGACGGAGAAGGCAATGGCACCCCACTCCAGTACTCTTGCCTGGAAAATCCCATGGACGGAGGAGCCTGGTAGGCTGCAGTCCATGGGGTTGCTGAGTCGGACGACTGAGCGACTTCACTTTCACTTTCATGCATTGGAGAAGGACATGGCAACCCACTCCAGTGTTCTTGCCTGGAGAATCCCAGGGACAGAGGAGCCTGGTAGGAAGCCGTCTATGGGGTCGCACAGAGTCGGACACGACTGAAGCGACTTAGCAGCAGCAGCAGTGTCGGAGAAGGCGATGGCATCCCACTCCAGTACTCTTGCCTGGAAAATCCCATGGGCGGAGGAGCGTGGTAGGCTGCAGTCCATGGGGTCGCGAAGAGTCGGACACGACTGAGCGACTTCATTTTGACTTTTCACTTTCATGCATTGGAGAAGGAAATGGCAACCCACTCCAGTGTTCTTGCCTGGAGAATCCCAGGGACGGGGGAGCCTGGTTGGCTGCCGTCTATGGGGTCACACAGAGTCGGACACGACTGAAGCGACTTAGCAGCAGCAGCAGCAGTGCCGAAGCGACTGTAGTTGAGAACGCTGCAACCTAGCAAACTAAAGCGTGTGGTTTTACAAGCGAACCCCTTGATGTTTGGTGTAAAATATAAACCACTTTTGGACAGTAGTTCACATCCTTGAAAATTTTGAATCTTATTTCTCACCAGATCTTTATAAGGCTTCTAGTTCTCATCGTTGAGATTAAAGTACTTCCCCTTCGAGGCCTTCCCTGACCTCCTAAGCTAGGCTAGGTCCCCCTGGTAGGTGTCATTCATGATATCCTGAACTTCCCCCTTACACTGGCTGCACGAATGGGCGGCTTTAGGGCCGAAACCCTCAATATCCATGAGTACCCTTCCCTCACTCAGCCTCCTCAAAGACACACCGAAACAGGCAAAAAACCTGTTTCTTATTCTTTGAGACAAGTGTTCTAGTTTTGATTTCAGCTAGACTGCTGTCCCCAAACCTGTTCATGTGGAAATTCGGTCTCATGATAATGTTCACCCTACTTTACTGTCATTAATTAGTGTCTGTCTTTGTTGGACTTAAAACTCCACTCCCGTTAGTGCAGAAACCTCTGCCCAGTACAGTGCCTAGCATAAGACAGTCAAATCAACATTTGTTGAATAAATGATTAAATAGGTTAATATGTGGGCTTCCCTTGTGGCTCAGCTGATAAAGAATCTGCCTGCAATGCGGGATACCTAGGTTCGATCCCTGGGTTGGGAAGATCCCCTGGAGAAGGGAAAGGCTACCCACGTATCCTGGCCTGGAGAATGCCATGGACTGTATAATCCATGCAGTTGCAGAGTCTGACACGACTGAGCCTCAGCGACTTTCACCTTCACTTCTCAGGTGGCTCAGTGGTAAAGAACCTCCCTGCCAATGCAGGAGAGGCGGATTGGATCCCTGGGTCAGGAAGAATACCTGGAGGAGGAAATACCAACCCACTCCAGTATTCTTGCTGGAAATTCCCACGGATGGGGGAGCCTGGCGTGCTGCATACCATGGGGTCTCAAAGAGTCAGACACCACTGGGGCAACCTAGCACACGCTCATAGGAGCAACTGAGCACGCACACAAATTAATGTTCTTTTCCTCCTTGAAAGAAAATGGAGGTGATCAAGCTTTCATCTTTTTTCTTCACATCACGTTCATGGGGTTTTTCCATCTCCCCCTTACTCTACATTTCCTTGTTCAACTAGGATCTAAACAGAATGTCTACCAAAAGGTGACCTTTCCCCCCTTACTTGGAATTCAAATATCCTTCTAATCAGAAGAAAAGGAGAAAGGAAACGAGTCTACTGCACTCCGCCCCAGAAAGCAGGAGTCTGCATTTATATAACAGTTTTGCTGAGTCCGGAGAAGGCAATGGCACCCCACTCCAGTACTCTTGCCTGGAAAATCCCATGGTAGGCTGCAGTCCACGGGGTCGCGAAGAGTCGGACACGACTAAGCGACTTCACTTTCACCTTTCACTTTCATGCATTGAAGAAGGAAATGGCAACCCACTCCAGTGTTCTTGCCTGGAGAATCCCAGAGACGGGGAGCCTGGTTGGCTGCCGTCTATGGGGTCGCACAGAGTCGGACACGACTGAAGCAACTTAGCAGCAGCAGCAGCAGTTTGCTGAGTCAGGTACCGTACAGAGTACGGTAGAGAACTGGGGGTCTACAGAAATATTCTAGAACCCGTAGTGGGTTCTAGAGAACTGCCATGTAAGAAGAACCCAGCCCAACAATATCATAAGAGTTTTGCTGAAAGACCTATGAGACAGGTGAAGGGGGCAGTTCTTCTCGAGACATTTTTGGGTTGGGTGTCCAAAAATTCATCTATTCACTCTCTCCTGAAGTACATTAGTTTGTTTTAGATTATTTCAGTGATAGAAACTTAGTTGTAATATTATTACTTACTTATTATTGAGTGCTTATTCCCCAGTTCTACAAATCTTAAGTCTCTGATTAATATTATTTAATCCTCTCTTTAAAAAGCATGCGTGGGGGACTTTCCTGGTAGTCCAGTAGCTAAGTCTCCATGCTCCCAATGCAGGGGTCCTGGCCTCTATCCCTGGTCAGGGAACTAGATCCTACGTCCACATGTAGCAACTAAGACCCCCACATAGCCAAATAAATACATTTTTTCTTATTTAAAAATTGTCACATTGCTATCTTAAAAGCAAAGTTATTTAATCCTGATATCAACCTTGGGAGGTGGAATTTCTATTTCCATTTTGCAGAAAAGTCTCAGAAGCTGCAGATCGTGTCCAATGGCATTAAGCAAGAAAGTGTTGGAATCAAGATTTGATGTTATTTCTAACTCTAAAGCCATATTTCTGCCTGCATAAAATGCTGTTATCCCCAGTTCCTCATACTGAGCTGAATCTGCTTCCCCATGGAAATGCCACCTATTTCCTTCCTTCTGGCTTCTGTAGCAGCACAGTTCTCTTCTCTAACTTAATTCCTCTTTCGTATTGTACTTCTAGTATTGAAATTCAGCCTTCATGTTCCTTAAGGTCTCTCCTTTCTAAGCTAACATCACAGTTTTCTTGTACTGTATATCACAGGACAGCAGTTTCAGATTTAGCGCATCTAGCTTGTTAAATTCTGCCTCTTAGAAGCATATTTCAGAATAGAGGAGCCGTCACAGCCCTGGTGCTCT
Organism: Capricornis sumatraensis; assembly: GCF_032405125.1. Classification (NCBI taxonomy): domain Eukaryota; kingdom Metazoa; phylum Chordata; class Mammalia; order Artiodactyla; family Bovidae; genus Capricornis; species Capricornis sumatraensis. Next base: position 88,552,727 of record NC_091076.1, on the reverse strand, counting down.
ACATCTCTCCTGAGTTAAAGGAGTCAAAGGTCACCTCTTTTTAGGTACCAGAGCACAGGCTAGTTTATGCTAATCTGCAATCAATTAAGAGCTCTCTTGTTAATCATCTGTTCTGGAGTTCTGCCAGGGATGGATGTCAAACTCTCAAGCCTCCAAGCTTCTGCATTAACAAAATCTTTTTTTGAAAGTCTTTTGGGATTAAATGGATTTAATTCTTTTCTTTTCCCATGAGAATGATGACATTTCAAACTATTCAGACCTGCAGCGTTTCTTTTCTTTCTAAGAGTAATGGCAACTCAGTCATAATGCTCTTGCTTGAGACAACATTTGAAGTGACACTGCTCCAGCAGGAAGTATATCTGTCACACGGAATTCCCAAAATCACAAGGAACGTGAGGAAAGGAGGAAGTGTGATATTACAAAAAAGAACAAGGACTTGGTATCAGGCTGAACTGGATTCAATTCTGTTTCTATTATTTGCCTGCTGTGTAACTTTGGACAAGCTGCTTAACTTATCTGAGCATCAGCTTCCATAAAAATATAAAATACCAAAATATTATTTAAGACCTAACATGCAGCATTTCTGTAGGATTAATAGTAATGTGTAAAGGGAATGGGGATTGGCACATAACTGGCCCTCAGTACACAGTAGTTATTTTAAGTACAATAGATAGCTGCTTTTGAGATATGACTTGAGGAGTGAAGGAAATATAGGACTTTAAAAATATTTTCTTCTGCACTATCTGAAATTCTTTCTCTCCACAATTTTTAAAATATATAAAACTTTAAAAATATTAGATACATTCATATTGTTGTGTAACCATTGCCACCATTCATCTCCATAACTTTTTCATCCTCTAAAACTGAAACTATACCCATTAAACAATAACCCCTCATTCCTCCCTTCCTCCAGGCCCTGTAATCACTATTCTACTTTCTGTCTCTACAATTTTGATTACTCTAAGTACTCCTCATATAAATGCAATCATACAGTATTTATCTTTTTGTGACTGGCTTATTTCATTAGACATAAAGTTCTGAAATTCTCCAAGCCAGGCTTCAGCAATATGTGAACTGTGAACTTCCAGATGTTCAAGCTGGTTTTAGAAAAGGCAGAGGAACCAGAGATCGAATTGTCAACATCTGCTGGATCATCGAAACAGCAAGAGAGTTCCAGAAAAATATCTATTCCTGCTTTATTGACTATGCCAAAGCCTTTGATTATGTGGATCACAATAAACTGTGGAAAATTCTGAAAGAGATGGGAATACCAGACCACCTGACCTGCCTCTTGAGAAACCTATATGTAGGTCAGGAAGCAACAGTTAGAACTGGACATGGAACAACAGACTGGTTTCAAATAGGAAAAGGAGTACGGCAAGGCTGTATATTGTCACCCTGCTTATTTAACTTATATGCAGGGTACATCATGAGAAACGCTAGGCTGGAGGAAGCACAGGCTGGAATCAAGATTGCCATGAGAAATATCAATAACCTCACATATGCAGATGACACCACCCTTATGGCAGAAAGCAAAAAAGAACTAAAGAGCATCTTGATGAAAGTGAAAGAGGAGAGGGAAAAGGTGGCTTAAAACTCAACATTCAGAAAACTAAGATCATGGCATCCCGTTCCATCACTTCATGGTAAATAGATGGGGAAACAGTGGAAACAGTGGCTGACTTTATTTTTTTGGGCTCCAAAATCACTGCAGATGGTGACTGCAGCCATGAAATTAAAAGACGCTTACTCCTTGGAAGGAAAGTTATGACCAACCTAGATAGCATATTAAAAAGCAGAGACATTACTTTGCCAACAAAGGTCCATCTAGTCAAGGCTATGGTTTTTCCAGTGGTCAGGTATGAATGTGAAAGTTGGACTATAAAGAAAGCTGAGTGCTGAAGAGTTGATGCTTTTACTGTGGTGCTGTAGAAGACTCTTGAGAGTCCCTTGGACTGCAAAGACATCCAACCAGTCCATCCTAAAGGAGATCAGTCCTGGGTGTTCATTGGAAGAACTGATGTTGAGGCTGAAATTCCAATACTTTGGCCACCTGATGCAAAGAGCTGACTCATTTGAAAAGACCCTGATGCTGGGAAACATTGCAGGCAGAAGAAGGGGACGACAGAGGATGAGATGGTTGGATGGCATCACCGACTCAACGGACATGGGTTTGGGTGGACTCTGGGAGTTGGCCTGGCGTGCTGAGGTTCATGGGGTCACAGAATTGGACACGGCTGAGCAACTGAACTGGAATGTTCTCAAGGTTCATATGGACATATGTTGCACCATATGTCAAATTTTCCTTCTTTTTAAGACTGAATAATGTCCCATTGTTTGTATATATCAAATTTTCCTTATCCATTTTTCTGTTGTCAGACACTTGAGTTGCTTCCAGGTTTTATGCTATACAGCTATCTTTCTAGACCCTGTTTTCAATTATTTTGGTTACATAGCCAGAAGTGGAATTGCTGGATATTAGTAATTCCATTTTTAATATTTTAGGAAGTCCACACTATTTTTCCAGCGGCTGCACCAATTTACATTCCCACCAACTGTGCCCAGGTGTTTGAATTTCTCCACACCTTCATGGTTTGTTGTCTTGGTTTTTGTTTTGCTTTAATAGCAGCCATCCTAATGGTGTGTGAGATTCTTTGTTTCATTTCGACTACTTCTTGAAATTCTATTGTTAAAGATTTTTATTCATTTGGGGTTAACCAGCATTCTCTTTTAAAAGGCAAATATACTTAACAGCTATCTCTCTTATCTCCTCTGGTCAGACTGATTCTCAGTGACTGGCTGGTAGTAACTGGACTTAATTACCTATACTTCTCAAATCACACACCCAGAGCCCTGATGTGACTGGTTTTTCTTAAGGGATCAATACTTAGAGTGCTGTGACTTGCCTACATTTCAAGTACAATAAAGATTCACCCCATTATCCAGTGTTAGAAATTAATGTTGAAAAAAAATAAGACAGATGGAGCACTGCCTGTTTGTGAAAATTATTTAATTAATTTATTTTAAAACATTTATTGAATAATACATGGTGCAGTGATGTCAAGCTCTTATATTTTTTAGAATTTCAAGCTCCAGAAGGCCAAGGTATTTTCCTGTTTGGCTTACTGCTTTACTTTTAAAGCCTGAGACAGTGCCTAGACTATCTAAGGGGCTCAGTGTTTGTTATGAATGAGTGGATACATTCTACAGATATATTCTATGGTTCTCCAAATATAGTCCACACACTCTGGGAGTGCCTAAGATGGTTTCAGGGAGTCTGCATGGTCAAAACTACTTTCATAATAATATTAAGACAATATTTGGTCTTTTGCATTGTGTTTGTATTGTCACTGATTGTACAAAACCAGATGAAACTGCTGGCATCTTCGCATGAATCAAGGCAGTGTGGCACCAACTTGTACTATATTTATATTCTTCACTGCTACAATGCAATAAAACAATTTAAGAGTCCACTTTCACTTAAGAGTGTCCATGATGAAGCAGTACAAATGATTAATTTTATGAAATCTCTCCTATCTTTTTAATGTTCTGTGTGATAAATGTGACATATACATAGAGCAGCTCTGCTAATTACTGAAGTCTATAGTTGTGCAGTTGTCTGAGAGGTTCGAATTGAACTAGCTGCTTTTTTTCATTAAATACCTTTTTTTTTTTTTTTTTAAGAATAACAAAAACTATGGTCATTCAACTTGGATATTTGGGCAAAATGGACCTGTCCCTTCAAGGAAAATGCCTGAAAGAACGTATTTCTGCCAGTGACAAAATCTGAGCTTTCAAGCATAAATTATACTTTTGGAAATTGTGCTGAAGTAGAGCAGAATATGCCACCCACAAATATGGTACATTGGCTTGTGGATTATTTTGAGCTGAAGGCAGTAACACTCAGCAGACTTAGGAAAAACTTTTACCTGGTTGGATGGCATTACTGACTCAATAAACATGAGTTTGAGCAAACTCTGGGAGATAGTGAAGGACAGGAAAGCATGGTGTGCTTCATTTCATTGGGTTGCAAAGAGTTGAACACGACTTAGTGACTGAACATTAACCACAACTACCCAACAGAATTTAGATAGGAGGCCTGTATTAAAAAAGAGCTCCTACCAGAGATAACTTTTTTTTTTAATCTGATAGACTTCTTCAGCAAGACTGGGTAAACTTCTAATTACCAAACATCTATTCTCTTTCTAGTACTGTGAATCGCCCTCCTTTTTTGAAGCTCCAAGCCCCTATTCTAGTCTTCATCTCAGGATAGCAAAGAAGTCTCCATTGCCTAACTTGCCCTTGGGTCTCATTTTGATGGGTTTCCCGTAAGTACGAAGTTGGTTTTTCTCCCATTACTTTGTCTTCAGTTCAGTTCAGTTCAGTCGCTCAGTCGTGTCCGACTCTTCGCGACCCCATGAATCGCAGCACACCAGGCCTCCCTGTCCATCACCAACTCCCGGAGTTCACTCAAACTCACGTCCATCGAGTCAGTGATGCCATCCAGCCATCTCATCCTCTGTCATCCCCTTTTCCTCCTGCCCCCAATCCCTCCCAGCATCAGAGTCTTTTCCAATGAGTCAACTCTTCGCATGAGGTGGCCAAAGTACTGGAGTTTCAGCTTTAGCATCATTCCTTCCAACGAACATCCAGGACTGATCTCCTCTAGAATGGACTGGTTGGATCTCCCTGCAGTCCAAGGGACTTTCAAGAGTCTTCTCTAGTACCACAGTTTAAAAGCATCAATTCTTCGGGGCTCAGCTTTCTTCACAGTCCAACTCTCACATCCATACATGACTACTGGAAAAACCATAGCCTTGACTAGATGGACCTTTGTTGGCAAAGTAATGTCTCTGCTTTTGAATATGCTGCTACTGCTGCTAAGTCGCTTCAGTCGTGTCCGACTCTGTGCGACCCCATAGACGGCAGCCCACCAGGCTCCCCCATCCCTGGGATTCTCCAGGCAAGAACACTGGAGTGGGTTGCCATTTCCTTCTCCATTGAATATGCTAGTTCAGTTTAATTAGTAGACCAGGAAAAGAACATAGTAACAAAGGGAAAACTTTTCTGCTCTACAGGAAAATGCTGTATCCACCAGTGAGCTTGATGGCTTCAGAAGATTGATGAGATTACTGATGATTTGAATAAATGTGATTTTTAAAATGCTGAATAATGAAATGCATCAATATTTGGAAGATCTGGGGGACTTTCCTGGTGATTCAGTGGTTACTACTTTGAGCTTCAAATGCAAGGGGTGTGGGTTCGATCCCTGGTTGGGGAACTAAAATCTCACATGCCTCCTGGCGTGGCCAAGAAAAATAAAACATATTTGGAAGATCTGCATAACTCAGGAATATTTTCCAAATGTTTTCAGATTTCCCATTGCAACTAACTTTTAAGGAACTACCATTTGTTGAGTTTTGCTAGTAACAAATAAGAGTATTCAGAAGCCCTGCTTGGGCCAGCACTGAGCTGCTATAAAGCTGGCCAGGCAGCTCTGGCTATCAACATGCACCCTGCCAGAGCATCTTGCTTTGTCTCTGTCCCTGATCAAGAATTAAGCTCTCCCCTGTGTTATGATGGAAGAAGCAAGGAAGACCCGCCTTCTAAATGCAGAGCCCTGTCAAGACTGAATGGAACTCCTGCTGTGTTCTTTTCACCTATTTTGAAGGGGACATTAGCAGCATACACTTTCTCAGAACACTTCTCCAGAGCTCTAGGCAATGTCAAGAGCCCCCAACCAGCCAGAGCAGAGAGATGATCCTGAGGAATGTTAAGAAAATCTACTTCCCCACTGATGGTGGACCTGCCAGTACCAGTTTTGAAGTTGGAAAAAGCCAGTCTCCAGAGAGAAGAAAAGATCTGTCCTTTTACTGAAAACTTCAGTGTGAAGTTCTTTTCCAAATCTGTTTGTGATTTTCTACTGTGAATCCACAGATACTAGAGGCATCACTGTCCTTTTCTCTTTCTGCCACAAAAGAGGGTTGAGTCCAGAGCAAGTTTCTGTTCTCTCTGAAATTCTATATTTCTCTTCCTTGGCACCTATGCCCCATGCCAGGGTTTGTTTGTTTGTTTTTAACTTGTACAGTGAATCCTGAGCATATAAGATGGTTAAAAGAGCTGTTCAGGGATTTCCCCTGGTGGTCCAGTGGTTAGGATTTTGTGCTGCCAATGCAGAGGGCATGGGTTCGATCCCTGGTTGGGGAACTTAGATCCCACTTGCTCTGTGGCATGGTCAAAAGAAAATAAAGAGCTGTTCAGGAATGGGGAGCATAGAGGCTCATATGCCCTCACCCACTGCCCTCCTTAGGAATCAGGCATCTTACTCTCCATCAGTGGTGTCTTCCTCATCAAGACTAACCACATGGTACCATATGGGATTGTCCCACTACAATTCCAGCCTGATGCTTTCTTTTTTTTTTTTTTTAATTTATTTTTTTAATTTTAAAATCTTTAATTCTTACATGTGTTCCCAAACATGAAACCCCCTCCCACCTCCCTCCCCATAACATCTCTGTGGGTCATCCCCATGCACCAGCCCCAAGCATGCTGTATCCTGCGTCAGACATGGACTGGCGATTCAATTCTTACATGATAGTATACATGATAGAATGCCATTCTCCCAAATCATCCCACCCTCTCCCTCTGGCCTGATGCTTTCTAGCCTTAACCTGGTCAACTTCCCTCTTGTCTCTACCAAAAGCAAAATAGAAGTAGGGTGGGGGGCAAGATCCATTAAGAGTGTCTGGAGGCTGGGCACTCCCTGCATCCTTCAAGTTTGGAAGGAAGCTGAAAAACGTCTCTAGCTGGCCCTGATAAATGAAATAACTTTCACTTGGAAAATTTGATCCCTCAATTTCAAAAAATGATCCCAAATGAAATGGTTGAGCAATCTGAGAAGTAACTTCTTGCAAGTTAGTAAAGCAAACTGCCCCATCCCAAGCAGGGCATACACTCAGTTCTGTATCCAAAACATTCCTCAGAAGAGCTCCATGACTTCCTGGCTGCCCTTCCTCTGAGGAGGAGGACCCTGGCATCCCAACCCCCACAGGTGCTCATTCTTACTGGACAGCCTTCTGCAGGTTGCCATCACCACTGGAACCTTTGCTGTAGCTCTTCCATCATTAGCAACATCTGGGAAATAGTAACTTTCTTTTCAGCACAGAACCATTGGGGCCATCTGTGCAGATACCACGGCATCTTACACAAATTGGAGGTAAGAGGCATGGCTGGGTCCAAGACTTGGCAGCAGGACTTCTCTTCAGATTGTTCCAGAAAAAGTTACGAATTTCTCCAAAGTCCTTCATCTCTCCAGTGTGGGAAGCAGCCTGGTGTCCAGTGTGAGCTCTGTATTTACCAACCCCGGAGACCCCCTGCTGTCAACAATCCCCATGCACACCCCACCTGCTCCCATGTAACAGCTCAGAGAGTGAGTAATAAGACATTTTTGGATTAAAATAAAAAAAGTATCCACAATTATCAGAGAAGGCTAAAGATAATTCTCCCTTTTCTAGCTGTCTTATCTGCATGAGACCAGATTTTCTGGATTTCCTTGTCCAAAAAACAGTACAACGAACGAATGGGGAAGCACATGGGAATTTACAAAACTGTAATATAATGCCACTCTGCTCAGAGGGTCTCCCTAGGTGTCACAGTGGTAAAGAATCCGCTTGCCAATGCAAAAGCCACAGGTGACAGGGGTTCTAGTCAAGGGCCAGGAAGATCCCCTGGAGGAGGAAACAGCAACCCCTTCTACTAACCTTGCTGGGAGAATCCCATGCAAGGAGGAACCTGGAGGGCCACAGTCCAAGGGGTTGCAAAGAATCAGACATGACTGAAGTGACTGAGCACCCATTCAATAATTTTTTTAAGTGTAGTTATATTTCATGAAATATATTATGTCCACATGTAATGGTTTATTATTAGCTCTGTGAAAGTTGCTCAGTCGTGTCCGACTCTTTTCCTCCCCATGGACTATATAGTCCATGGAAGTCTCCAGGCCAGAATACTGGAGTGGGTAGCCTTTCCCTTCTCCAGGGGATCTTCCCAACACAGTGATTGAATCCAGGTCTCCTGCATTGCAGGCAGATTCTTTACCAGGGAAGCCTCATTATTAGCTTTGTGTGCTGTGCTTATTCGCTCAGTCGTGTCTGACTCTTTGTGACCCCATGGACTATAGCCCGCCAGGCTTCTCTATCCATGGGGATTCTCCAGGCCAGAATACTGGAGTGGGTTGCCATGCTCTCTTCCAAGGTATCTTCCCAACCCAGGGATCGAACCCAGGTCTCCCGCATTGCAGGCAGATTCTTCACCATCTGAGCCACCAGGGAAGTCCATTATTAGCTTTAGGTGAATTAATAAATGCTTTTAAATTTCTCTATTTAAATTTCCAATCCAGTGAACATCCCACATAAACAAAACCTCTTTGGGAGTCCACAACCATTTGTAAGAATGTAAAGGGATCCCGAGACAAAAACGTTTGACAAAAGTTGCTTTAAGTGCACCTTACGTTCTGAGCTATATCCACCTTATAGAAGAGGAAAGTAAGACAAAGATTTAAGGCCAGTTTAGGGCCACATAGTTACTGTAGTGCTTGCTGGGTATTGTGCCCAGATCTTCTAACTCCAGAGCTTGTATTTGTGACTGTAACTTTTCCCTTGAAATTAACCTTTGCTAAGACATTTTAACAGTATTAAAACAATCTTCATCATAGTCAACGGATTCTTCTTTCATTACTGACTAGCTGCGCGATCCTTCCTTATGTTTGTCTCTCAAGTGAACGAACTTGCAGTGTTTGCAGGACTGTCCGCAGTTCGGCTTTCTCTAGGACAATCGAGTTTTCGAATCTGAGTGGGCGACCCCTTGATAATTCCGCCGGGGAACAGAAACTTACAGGGTTCAAACGGGCACTCTCTCCAGACTGAGAGAGGCTCCCACGTTCCTGATTCTCCCACGCTCAGCACCGCTGACTAACCTTTCACACCTCCCGGCTCCTGGACCCACTTTCGGACATTCAGGGACGCTTCTTGGCTACTGATTGGCTGCGCTTAACAACAATGGGCGGGACGCGACTCCGGATTGGACGTCAGAACCCCTTCTCCTCCCCTCGCCCTCATCCCCCAAGCAGCGCCCCAAGAGAGAGGTGCGGGATCCAGATTCCAGCCGGGGCCTGGGCGGTGCGGAGTGCGCCGCCGCGAGAGGTGCTTGTCACTAAGAGCCAGGGCCTGAGGGGGCGGGGCGCCCTGGGCACCAGGGATTGGCGTGCCTGCAGCCTTCTCCCGTCGTGCACCGGGGCGCCGGTCGCTCACCCGGAAGGAGAAGCCGGGACTCTTACTATATGGTGGGGCGCTGGCGGTGTCGCTGTGGGAGTGGGCGCTGCTCTCAGGTGAGGGGGCGTGGACAGGTTCGCGGGGGGTGGATGCTACTCTCTGGTAAGGGCTATGGGTTTGAGCGTCAGCAGTGGTACTTGAGGTGGGGACCTTGCTGGACATCCTAAGAAAGGAGCAGCCTCACCTCCCGGGATGAAGACGGGTGCTTGGTCCGGGTCCAAGGAAGGAAACCTGGCTTTCCATTTAGTTTTATAAAATATATAAAGCATCTTTCCTTCCCACTCCCCAAGCTTAGTAGGCAAAGAGGAATAAGGACCACGTCGTCCTTTGGCTCCTCGTTCGTAAGGAATACAGGAGTTTGCTACGTTGACCCAAACGCTGGGACTAGGAGTAATGGCAAGTATTCTACGGGGACACAGGAGGCTCTTGCGCTAGATTGTGGTGCCTTTGTTACTTAGCTGCAAGTAGAAGGAGTGGCAAGTTACAGATGAACAGAAGGATAGAGCAGAGCTGCTTGGCTGAGAACGGGCAGATGCTGGTCAGACCTGGGGAGCTACTTCTGCTACTTGTGAGTGTTTCAGAAGGAGAGCTTTTTGAGTTGCTATCCGGCACCAAAGGCTGAAGAATGAGCAAGAAGGGATGGGAGTCTTGGCGGCTTATATACTTTTATCACCGGATTTTTTTTTTTTCGGATTTGTTTTTTTAACGTGCCTCTTGAAGTTTTAGAAAGTATTGAAGTATTAGTTTAAATGGGAGTGAAAATTGTGGAGCTAAAGCCTTGGAACAGTGTCTAAAACAGTTCCTGCCTGGAATTGTTTAGACACTGGAAAGCCTTACAGGCTACTTTATAAATAGCAAACAACTGGATTTTCCCCGGAGATACTGGTGCTGGTACAGGTGGAGAAAATAAACTTCAGACGTGATTGAAAGGGCCCAGGAAATGTAGTTAGCGCTGCATAAGTAGCTGAGAGGGCCACTGACTCTATCCTTAGTTGGGTGACACACGGATCCATCTTCCAGATCATAGAGCTAAAATTAAGAACTTCCTCTTTTTCCTCCAAGGGCAGAAATGCTTCATTTCCTCCTGAGGAGTGGGGTCTACAGGGAGGAAGCTGATGGAGAATAGTAGTTGCTAGAAATTATTCCTTGAAGTCTAGGTTTTTGTGTTCGTCCAGTGTTTTTAAGGAAAGTTACATTGGAAGCTTTCTAAGTGCCCTTTAATCTTAGGGTTAGTGAAGTCGCTCAGTTGTGTCCAACTCTTTGCAACCCCATGGACTGTAGCCCACCAGGCTCCTCCATCCATGGAATTTTCTAGGCAAGAGTACTGGAGTGGGTTGCCATTTCCTTCTCCAAATCTTAGGGTTAAGTGTATAGCATCTTGGGGGTCCTAAGACTTTTATCCCCTCTCGGATATTTTTTAAGTCAGTTTATAGCTGTTTGTTTCTAAGTGGTATGAGTCCCAAAAGAAAGGAGAGACACTTGCTCTCAGAGCCCTTGGCTCACTCTTCTTGAGCCTAAGAGTGATGACCATTTAGTTACTGAAATATGGTCCTGAATTTGGCAAACTTTTCAAGGCCCTGGAGATTCGTGAGCTTCACTTAGTGTGTGGATTTCCTTATTGTCATCTTTCTTGCCCTTACTTTTGTGGAAAGACACTTCAGTGTATTTAATTTTGCTCCTGTGCTGGGAATATACCAAATGCCTGAAATGAGAAGAGAAAAAAATTTTTTGTTTAATCTGAGGAGATTAATTGTCCACAGTGAGTCGACCTGCTCTCTTCAGTTACAGCCGTTAGCCTGCTTCCATCCAGGATGTAATACATCAGTTGTTATGGAATTGGGATTTCCCACTTTTCAGTTCAGGGCCTTTGTGGTAGTGACTGCATCAGATGAAAAGTCAGAATGTCAGCAAGTATATTATTTAATATGGCACTGCAATCACAGCATTTCCAGTTTGCTGGACTGTATAGCCCAGATTTGTCCTATATCGTGCAGCTTCATCTCTGCATGCAGTGTCTGTGTGTGGAGAGACCTTCTGATATTCTGGAAAAGATTGGGAAAGCTGTGTGTCCTGCTAATTTTGTGGTGTAGACGAGTTCCTCTCCTCCTGAAATGTTAGCCTTGTGTTAGCACAACATAAAGTAGGAAGGAAACTCATTACCTGCTTTTCTAATGGTAAAGCAGAACTAATAAGAGAATGTGTTTAAAATTAATTGTGGGACTGTAAAAATGAGTGGGTGTGTGAATGTGCATGGGGGGAGGACAGGGGGAGCTTAGAGATAGTCTCATTTTCCCAGGAGCCAGGCTGGATCATTTGTTGGCAGTACATATTGGCTGAAGTCAGTTTTCATTTCAAGGTAAATTGTAAAGGGAAATTAAACCTTATTGTTCCGCCCTTAAGAGAGGAGAAGGGGGTGGAGGCAGCAGCCAGAGTGGATGCTGTTGAAGTGGTTCTAGGAGTAACAAGATTAGTGCTGTATTTTAACAGAAGGTGACATCATGGGCCCCTTTGGACTTGAGTAACCCTGTGCCTCAGCCTTCATGGTCCCCTTGTTGGAGTGGGCGATGTTGCTGCGCATGTAAACTGCCACACTGGGGGAAATCAGTGGCTTAGGCTTTAATGAATCTTTGCAAAGGAGCGGAAAACATCCTGAGTCGACCTGTGCGGCTCTGGGGTGCTTGGGCAGAGGTACAAACCGCATGTTGAGAGGAAATGATTAGAACCATTGTCTTGGGTTCTGGAAATGGAATTAGCTAAGAGAAGGTCACAACTGGACAACCCGCTCAGGTGCCCCTGGAACTCTCCAACTCAGAACTGCCTCTGGGGTCCTGGGTGTGCTTAAGCAAGACAAAGGGAGACGTCTCAGGAGCCTCCGCGTTTGTGGGGTTTTGGTTTTCTCTGGACAGCCAGGAGGGGGCAATGTTAGGCTCAGTTAGAGATCTGTGCTGTGTGGGGCCAGCAGTTCTCAGGCAAAAAGGTTTTACAGCTCAGCCCGCCAGTTCTGGCCGCCTGAGGTGACATTGTTGACCTGAACTTGTTTTGGCTAGAAGTGGCCCCTGGTTCAGAGTCCCTGCCATGGTCTGAGAAGGGAGGTAAATCCCTCAGGGCTTTTAGCTTGGCCCCCAGCTCATGTGTGTGGGGGGGCTCCCCCAAAAGCGCAGCAGGTAAAGAATCCTCTTGCAACAGGAGACATGGGTTTGATCCCTGGGTTGGGAAGATCCCCTGGAGAGGGGAATGGCAACCTGCTCCAATGTTCCTGCCTGGAAAACCCCAGGGACAGAGAAGCCTAATGGGTTACAGTCCAAAGGGTTGCAAAGAGTCTGACATGACTGAGCAACGGTGTGCGGTAGCTCGTGTGGGGGGATTTTTTTGCTTCCTCTTAAATTTTACACAAGAGCAAAAAAAGTTGCCTGGATTTCCCCAGGGGGGTCGATTAAAAATTTTCAGGGTTTTGCCCTGGCAAAGAGAGGTGAGAGTAGAGGCATGCTAACAGAGATTGATCCTGAATCTCCTGTCTCTCATCAGATGTTTTCTTCCAATGGGCTTTTGGTGTAGGATGTTGGAGAACCAAGAGCAGGAGGTAAGCATGTGATTTCCGGGAAACATCTGGGTGAAAGCTTGAGGGGCTCTGCGAGAGCCAGATACTGCTCGGTGGTGGTGTTCTGACAGTAATGCCTTAGTGGTTCTGATGTGCTCAAAGTCAAGCGAGAAGAGGGAGATCAGTAGTGAAGGCATGACTGAGAAACGAGGTTCCATTTCCACTAACTTTCTATTCATCGGAAGGTGCTAGAATGGGAGCTTCACGAGGACAAGGATTTTTGTGTTTTGTCCTTGTTCTGCCCCCAGTGCCTAAGCACGGTACCTGCCACATAGAGGGTGGTCAATAAATATTTGCTGAATTGAATGAATAAATGAACAAATGAGTGAAAGTTGGCATTGAGTGGAATACTCTGGCCGCCCGTGTGTTGGAACCACCTTACTATGTGGCTGCGCTGAAGCTGAAGGAGCATTTCTTACCTCTAGGAGGTGATCACTGTGCGTGTTCAGGACCCCCGCGTGCAGAATGAGGGCTCCTGGAATTCTTATGTGGATTATAAGATATTCCTTCATGTAAGTGTATCTGACATTGATATTGGGATCAATATACCTTTCAGGGCTGAGGGCCAGTCCTGAGCAGAACCTGTTTATGGAGGTATTGACAGAAGAAAAGGAAGGAGGAGAGGAAAGAGAGCCTGGGGTCTGCCTGAATTGTTTTCAGGCTGCTGGGTGGCACTGTGCTCTGCTTGGATCCCCTTGACTGGGACTGTGGCCTGGTGACTTGAGTCCTTGGTGAGAGGGATGACGGGGATTTCGTGTGAACTTGGGCTTTTCCACCAAACCCTTTTCACATGCTTTCTCCTGTAGACCAACAGCAAGGCCTTTACCGCCAAGACGTCCTGTGTGCGCCGCCGCTACCGGGAGTTTGTGTGGCTGAGAAAGCAGCTCCAGAGAAATGCGGGTTTAGTGTGAGTTCTCTTACTTCCTTCTTGGGTCCGAGACCGGCTTCTTGGGTTCTTCCTTGGCAACTGGGGTTTACAATCAAGAGAACTTGGCAGCATGACAGGACTAAGGTCGCTGAGAAATGTGTTCTTAAATTATGTTTTCAAGTCAGTGAAAAAAAGTAATGACAGAGTTCTCATTTCTAATATTTTGACCTAACAAAGCCAAACAAATCTAAAGAACATTTTTCTTTTTTATATGCATAGGGCTAAACAAAGGTACTGCTGGCTGTGTAAATATGCTTCACTGGTTATCAGGAACTTTTTAGCACCTGGACTAATTTGACACATGGTGTTCCTGTCCGTTTGATATGTAAAAATTGTGATTTTTTTTTTTCCTTTCTTCTTTTTTGTGTAGAGACCTTTATCCAGAGTTACTACAGACTGAGAGCCTTAGGACAAGCACTGTTGTTCACTCCTCACCTACATGCTGCAGATAAGCCCAAAAACTGGAGGCAGTTTATGACAGTGATTCCAACACAGTGTGGTTACTGAGTGCTGTGGTGACTTTGTTGACAACTTAGCCAATTAGTTAACATGTGTGATTGATGAAGCCACTGTCATGAGTCAGTCAGGCCCTCATAAGCCAGTCGGAACTTCCTCTGAACAGATCCTGTATCCTCTAGTCTGGCCTGCTGTTTTCAAGCATGTGCCATGCCTCACAGGAGAGGCTAGGGAGGCTGGAAGAGTTTGTGGATGAGTTGCTGCAACCTGACTACTTTTAGAAAATTCCAAACGTGATCTTTCGGGACTGGAGATGGTAGCCTTAATTTACACACAAGGACCCAGCATCCTCCATGTCTCCATGTCCAAGTTTCTTCCTTTTGAAATAGTAGTTGATGGTGGGAGTGGGTTCTGAAAACAAGAGAGTCTAGCAGCCTGGAGTTTGTAAGTCCTAGGCTTGGTTCAGATGCCAGCTCTGCTGCCTACTTACGAGCTGTGTGCCATAGGGAGATTTACTCAACTTCTCTATTTCCTTACCATTAAAATGGGTACGCTGACATCTTTCTCACAGGGCTTTGAGGAGGATAAACGAGGTAAGGTTTGTAGACGTTTAGCACAGTGCCTGACACCAGGCATGTCATCAGTCGGTGTTAACCCTCTGCCCTTGCCCTCTTATCAAATGCTATTTGTGTTGATTTGTGTCTCTTTTTAGGGGCTTTCCTTGATCAGGGACTGGAGTGACTGGGATATTACTTATCTTGGGTATGTGTTACGTTGTGTGATCTCACAGGCCTGTACCTGAACTTCCTGGCAAGTCAACCTTCTTTGGCAGCTCAGATGAGTTCATTGAGAAGCGACGACAAGGTCTACAGCACTTCCTTGAAAAGTGAGTGGACTTGGAGGGCTGGCACTTGCCTCTGGGGGTGGCAGGGGTGTGTGCGCTGTGCAGAATGGCCCCCAGGAACACACAGGCGTGTTTGTGTCAGATGCTTGTGCCCTCAGCACTCACGCCAGAAGGCCTCAGAGGATGGGGCTGGGTCAGCTGCTGTGAGGCTGACGCTCTGCGCTCTTCTGCCTGTGTCTGCCCCAGGGTCCTGCAGAGCGTGGTCCTCCTGTCAGACAGCCAGTTACACCTCTTCCTGCAAAGCCAGCTCTCAGTGCCCGAGATAGAAGCCTGCGTGCAGGGCCGGAGCTCCGTGTCCGTTTCTGACGCCATTCTGCGCTACGCTATGTCCAACTGCGGCTGGGCCCAGGAAGAGAGACGGGGTTCCTCTCACCTGGCTGAAGGAGACCAGCCCAAGAGGTAACTGAATGCTCTTTTCTGAGACACCAGTGGCTAGGATTACTATAACGTGGGCCAGTGAGGTGTCCATTGGTAGGGAAAGTAAGGTCATGGCATTGGTGGCCTTTCAGGAGGGCCCCTGTCATCCCATGCATGAGGGCCTTGGGTCTGTGCTGACTCATCCCTGGGAGATGGCTCTCCTATTGCAAGCTGGGGAGAAAGAAGGAAAGGCTCTCTTATTTGTTTTGTTCTTTATCCTCTCCCCCAACCCCCGTTTTCCTTAGATGACAACTTTATTGAGATATATTCATATACATAAAACTCACCCTTTTATGTACAGCTCAGTAGTTTTTGTTTATTCACGAGGTCATGCAGCCATCTGTCATCACAGTCAGTTTTAGAACATTTTCATCACCCCTGAAGAAACATTGTACCTATTAGCAGTGACTCCCCACACTCCCCAATCCCAGACCCTAGCCCTTGGTAAACACTGTCTACTTTGCCCATTCTGGACATTTCACACAGGTGGAGTTGTACCTGTGGTCTTTTGTGACAGACCTCTCTCACTTGGCACCATTTCCCGGCGCATTCGTGTGGCAGGGCATATCAACACTTAATTCCTTCCTGTGGCCAAATACTATTTCCTTGGATGAACAGGCCTCCCTTGTTGTCCGTTCACTTGTATTTGTTGATTTTTGTTTACCTGTTCATGCCCTCCTTTTCCCTTTCCCACTTTTTTCCAGTTGTTGCTTTCTCCCAAGACCCGGCCGGAGGAGCTCTCCCTCACCGCCTCCCGGGGAAGAAAAGGATCAGTTCGAGGTGTGGGCTCCTGTGGTTGACTCTGAGGCTCCTCCCTTGGAGAGCCCCACTCTCCCACCCACCTCCTCTCCATCATGCTGTGGTTTTACAAGACCTGATGAGGGAATCTCTGCTTCTCAGCCTGTGAGGAGAGTCCTGGGAGGGGACCATGCTGTGCCTTTGGACCCTGGTCAGTTGGAAACAGTTTTGGAAAAGTGAGCTCTCCTTGGAGCTCTGGGTTTTGCTCAGAGGTGGATGAAGGCGATGCAGGCAGGGAGACTTGCTCAGGCGGGGTTAGGCACAGGCTGGTGGTGGGAGGCTGGTCTGCTTCCTGTTTTACCATGGCCTCTGCTCAAGTTGGTTCTGTGGAGATTGGTCATAACTCCTCAGGCTTCTTCGATAGGGATAAGACACTGTGCAGGTGTTTAAGTTAAGCACAAGACCCAGGAGTTGTTGGTTCTGAGCCAAACCCCGAATTTACTCTCCTGGAAGCTGAATTTCTTTCGATGTTTGTTAATGGGTCCAGGAGCACTGTCTCAGGCGGCTGGTTGGGGACCTGTAGGTGGCAGATTTCAATCTACCTTATCAGAGACTGCTGCAGCAGAAATGCTTGTGTTTCTGTTGTGTCATTGTGTTCCAGCTGGCTATGTTTTTGCTGAAGTCCCGGGAGCACTGGTTTCTGGGAGGCTGGCCTCTTGGTACCTCCTTGCATGGACAGGGGGGTGAATATTTTTTCTCCCACCTCCTTGCTTTTCCTCCACTCATAACCACTGAATGGAACGGTGCTGTGACTCCTGACATTGGGGTTTCCTGCGCATCCCAGGACCTCGGCCTGGCTGTATGGGGCCTGAGACCTGTGAAATAGCTTGTGGCCATCCACAAAAGAGAAAGGTTTGGTCACAGCCAAAGGACAGGGAATGATTCCGGGGGCTTTGTTTTGGAAAAGATACCCTGGACTGTCCCTGCCTCTCTGGTTATAAAGCCGAAATGGACTGTCTTCTCTGCAGGGTTAGCTGAGCTCCTTTCTTGTTTGAATCCTTTTCTTCTCCCTTAGTAACAGCTCCCTTTCCCCAGGGCTTCAGCCACCACGTGTCCCTCTGCTGTGTCGCGGGAGGCCGTCTGTTCAGTCCAGTGGGGTGCGGGGGCTTTGTTTCTGCCTGGAGAGAGGGCTCTGGGGATGGAGATGAGAAACAACACGCCTTCCTTCAGACAATGAGGCGTCCTGCCCTCCTGCTGCAGTAATTCTCTCCTCTGAGAGCTGGAGCTGGAGGAGACGAGTGTCGCTGGCGTTCTGCTTATCTGCCCTGGCGTCTGTGTGTGGTTCTTCTCCATCTCGCCTGCCCCTCCCTCCCCTGGCCCCCGCACCGGTCCGTGGGCTCTTCTACTACTCGCCTATGCTGTGGGACTGTCATGGCATTTAGTTCGGAGGCTTTGGCCTGAAATAAAATTCAAGTATTTAAGACTGTTGCTGCAGTTGGTGTCTAACAAGCTGTAGCAGTGGAGGAGGCATTGAGGGCTGGCGGTAGTCACTTTCATAAATCATGAATTTATCAGCGTGGAAATAATGGTTCAGAACTGAGCTCGGCAGCTCTCCTGCGTTGTGTGTGCAGCTCAAGTTCACCACTGGAGGAAGGACTGCCTTCCAAAGAGGCAGGATCCAGCTCTTCTCACAGTGATGGGCATGAACCTTGTTAGGTATAATTTACCTGATGCTGCTTCCATCCTTGCAGCCTGTCTGAGGTGCCAGGTGCTGAAAGAGAAATAAAGTTTGTCAACAGGCAGATGCCGAGCCCTGGCTGGGACTCATCTCTCTTCTCTGCCTGCCTCCCCTGGGTCTCTCTTTTATATGGTGCAGCAGAGCAAGGCGAGGATAGAAAGCCTACAGAGGCAAATCCAAAGTGTCAAAAGAAGTTCATTTAAAAGGGGAAAAAAACTCCATACACAGCCCTCACAAAAACCCGACAGATGCTAAGCTAATGGCATCCGCTCTGCCGATTGGTGGGGATGACTCATGAATATTAATGAGTCCAATGCTCCAAATGGTGCAGCTGTGAACCCAGCTGTGCTTGAAGCTCTCTGATCTCGAAACTTCCAGACAGGAGCCGGAGGTGGTCTGTGTCAATTCCCTACTCAGCCAAAAAACAGCAAGCTGGGTCGGCTTCTTCTGTTCATGCCTTTTCTTCCTGGAGTTGGTGCTCAGCAGCCAGTTCTGCCAGCAGGGTTGGCTGCTGGGACAGCAGGAGCTGGTCAAAGACACGGATGCGATCTTTCTGACTCCTGGCTTTTTTAATGATCCATTATCAGCAGTGCATACAGCAGGACCTCAGTTAATCTAAGGCCAGGCGCCGTCCCGCCGCTGTCTTGTGCAGAGTTGAGTGTAGGCCATGGAAGGAGATGTCCTATGGGGGAGAGCTTTTCTAGTAACGTGGGCCTAGAGTTACCAGAAAAACAGCAGGAATGGTTTCCTCCCCATCTCGGCAGCGCCGTCTGCTGCTCCCCCGTCTTGCTGTGTCCTGGCGTGTGCGTGGTTGCTGCCGTGGCTGACAGCCTCTGTAGGGAGGATGGGGAGCTACTCGGGGCAGTGGCCTGCTGGGCTGTTTTGTAGAATGGTTTGAGGTAGGTTCTGTGTCTGACTTACAGTCACCGTACTAATTTTATTTTTTGCCTATCTCGCTCAGCATGTGGTACCTTAGTTCCCTGACCAGGAATTGAACCCTTGCCCCCTAGAGTGAAAGCACAGAGTCCTAATCATTGGACTATCAGGGAAGCCCCTTGTCATCTTTCTTCTGACAGTTACTTGTGTGGCCCAAGTCTATTCATCTCCTGTAACACAGAATAAGTGATCCCAAAGTCATAGGTTTCCTTTTGTTTCGTGGGAGGAAGTGTGTGTGTGTAGGAGGAGGTGGGTTTTCTTGTGTGAAAATGAGTTTCATACACATTGTTTATTTGACCATGGTGCCCAGTGAGGAGGGGCAGGGGAAGTATGACCCTTAGTTTCTAGCTGAGGACACTGAGCTGGTCATGGTTTTTTAAAAGTATGTGTCAGGTAGAACTGTGGGAAGAGAACTCTGGGAAGAGATACTTCCCAACTTCTGTAAAACAAGATTTTTCCCCCCCAAAAAAAATCTTGAAAAAAAAGCTGGGGACTTCCCTGGTGGTCCAGTGGCTGAGACTCCATGCTCCCAATGCAGGGGGCCCAGGTTCGATCCCTGGTCAGGGAGCTAGAACCCACATATCGCAACTAAGAGTTTGCCTGCTGCAACTAAAGATCTCACGTGCAGCAGTGCAGATGGGACATCCTGTGTGCGGTACGGCCAAAAACAGGGATAACTAAGTCCCCCACTGTTCAAGGAGGAAAAAACTCCCCCACAGATCTTTTCAGAGTCGTTCTCAGAAATCCTCCACAGTCCAAGGTTTGCTTACCGCCAGGGGCGTAGAGCTATACCACCGAGCCCCAGGTGCCTCGTACCCGCTCCCATAGCTTTGCTTAGGAGGTGACTGTGACTTTAACAGTCTGACTGGACAGTAAGTTTAGTTCCATGTTTATGAATTTGTTTACATGCTCTTGCAGAATATTCTTAACACCCAGGAGTGGGGAGGGCAGTGGACCGGGAGGATGCGAGGTTGGAGGTAAGAATGGAAGCAGCCCAGCCCCCGGCCTGCCTCATGGGGACGTCTCACTGGGGCCGGAGTGGCGTCTGCAGATTTACGTATGAGCAGCCAACTGAGGCACAGCTGAAACCAAGCTGAGGAGCCCTGCAGGGCAAGCTCGGGACGCCCGGGCACTGATCCGCAGCCACCTTCCCAGGCGGCCATCTGCCAACAGGGACCAGCTCTGTAGGGGGAATGTCACCTGGCTTGAGGTAACCTTTCTTTGAGCTGGGGATGAGTGTCCCTCTTCCTGCTCTGTTTACAACTGTACCTTCTTTGCTGTGGGGTTTTTCAGTCTGCTGTGGAACCCCCCCCGCCCCCACCATGTTCTCGCATCTTCATCCTGCCCCAGCTCTTCTCTCCAAGGAACAGTTGTCAGCTGCTGCCGTGACCAGCTGTCCATTGGGCTCACCAGCGGGGCAGCAGAAGTAACCCATGAGGACAACCACTTCCCCCTCAGTAATGGCTGGATTTGGAGTTGGAAGGCTGGAACCTCAAGCCTCAAGATAAATAAACTTGGACCGTTTATGCTCCAAAGGATGAAAAGTGCTGCATTTGTAGGAGACAGCGCACCTGGCTCAGTGGGCAGAGTCAGTTTGCTCCCTTCTGCTCAGGGGAGCCCGGGTCCACTTCCCCCAGCAAAGGAGGAGACGGGCGCTGAAACGGCAGCGAGGGAGGTGTGTCGTAAGTGGCGAGATGGTGAAGCGACTGTGAGAGTAAAGGAGCGCCCGAACGCCTGCAAGGGCTCCGCCCCGGGGAAGGGCAGGAGCACGAGATGCTTCTGTGATCTGCGGATTAACAGTTCTTACCTGCGGCTGTCAAGTCCCTCCTTCCTATTTTCAGCCTGCTCGACTTTTTCTTTTAAACAGCCTTTCGAAGGGGCCAGCTAGTTAGAGCCTTTTTGTGTGTGTTGTGTTTCAGGCTTTGAAGTGCTCCAGCCCTGTGTGTGTCCCTTCCCCTGGTGGCCTGGTTGGCGTAGGAAACCAGGCCCACCAGCAGCCTGACCCGAATCCCTCCAGCAGAAGGCCAAGACTAGTGAGAGCCTGCAGCGGTTTGTTGGACGCAATGTAACCTGCTTGCAAGCTACAAGACTTAGATATATTCTACCAATTAGGGCACATCTGTTAGCAGCGTTGAAAGGCAGGCACTGTCTCTTTAAGAGCCATCCCACTCCTCTCCTTGAGTGATGAGGGCTGGGAACACAAGGGAGTCAGATGCTGATTAAACAGTCCTACTGCTGAGCTCTGTTAGAAAATTACTGTAATTATGATCTAGTCCCAGCAGAGGGATGAGTTCCAATCCTGCTAATAACCCTTCCAGGTGCCTCAGATTCGGGGCCCATGGGAGGCAGCGTGGACAGGGCTCTGGCTGGCCCTTCAGTCTGCCCTCTGCAGGCAGAGACAAAGGTCCTGGACCCCTCATCTCCTTTTGGCCTCCTGAGAAGGTGATGGGTTTTGGTTGTGTTTTTATTTTTTGATTCTTGACAGAGCTCCTGGGAGCCATTCTGTAAGAGAGGACTTTCCCCTAAACTAGCACAAAGGATCAGGAAAATCATAGCCTTAAGATGACTGTCCTGACCCCCAACTCTGCCCAGGACGAGCAGTCGGCACCGCACCAGCCCCAGACCAAGCGCAGGGATCCAGCGTGGGCCCTTGCACCGCCGCAGATTCTACGCCGGTTCTGGGAACCTGGGCTTCTTGCTCTGAAATAGTACACAGGGTTAAAATTCAGTCCTGATTGAGACTTTCAGGGCACCCCTTCTAGGTTTCTGCTACAGAAACAGGAAAAAGGATAGTTACTACGGGACTCACTGTGGTGCAGCTCTCTGAATCGGAAAGCGCCAGTTTATTCTTTCGAAAACATCACTCTTGTGGTGCGGTTCCGCGGCAGTGCAGGTGAGCAGATCTCCGTGTTCCTGTTGAACATGGGGGCTGGCTTGCTGGTTCTTAAACTCTGAAGAATTCATGACAGTTATACTCTGTCCTTCCAACTTCCTAAGCCTCTCCCTGTCACTAATGTAGTGGCTAAAGTGCAGACTTTTAGAAAACAAGGCAGTTTCTCTTACTTGGACCTAAGCAAATCCATATGCCCTGAGACAGTGGTTTTCCACCGGGGTGGTTTTGTTCCCAGGGCACATCTGACAATGTCTAGAGACACTCCTGTCAGAAAGGGTGGAGGGAGCTGGGGGATCAGTACTGGCATCTAGTGGGTAGAGGCCAGATGCTGCTGAACATTTGACAGACCCCTAAACATAGAATTATCTGGTCCCAATTTCAGTAGTGCCACGCTGAGAAGCCCCGTATCAACAGTGAAGCAGTGAGCACTCAGTCCCCTCCTGCGCCTCCACTGCACTGCTTTGGAGACGTGGAAGAGGTGATCCCAAGTCTCCAGATGCCAGGTGCTTTCTTGGAGGTGGAGTATATTCACAATAGGCTGAGCAGGGTGCCCACTGTGGGTGGCATCCAGGAAATGTAGGTGGCGTGCATGTGCCGTCTCGGTGATTCAGGGCAGGGCAAAGCCCGTGCCTGACTGGTTCAAAGGGAGGTGTTTGTAGCCTGTTTTCTGTTCCATGATCGCATGTGGGGGATAAAAGGTGCCCAGCTGCTCACCATCAGGCTAAGAGGATCTGCAGTGGAACCAGATGCCTTCTTTGAGGACCTGCACTAGAAACCTCTTGGAACTCACTCCCATCATGGGAGGCAAGGAAGTGGCATACTATGCCCAGTGCCACAAAATGCTTCCCTCGGTGGCACTCTGCCAGGTGGTGGGGTAGCAGGCCATGATGGGCCCCATGAGGGAGTGAACACACACAGCTGCTGACGGCTGGCCACTGCCGTGAGCAGCTTGATGCCAGAGACACCAGGCCTCTCAGAACAGCCTGGGCATCAGGAAATGAGAGCCTGGTTGGCAGGGTTTGCCTAGGGGCCAGGCCTGCAGGGGAGAAGGAATGTCGCCAAGCATTGTACCAGGAGAACCAGTTCATCTCTCTATCTGCTGCCCACTCCCCTGGTGACTAGATAACCTGTTTTGGCATATTTTTAGGGTGACCACTCATCCCTGTTTACACCTACGATTCTGACATCCTTAGTAATGCCACCTTTCATTTCCAAAAAATGTCACTATTTAGAAAATAAATTACATAGTCTATTAATTGTACTTTAGTTTCCTCAAATACTATAGTTTTTTAGGGGTGGGAGCATTATATTTAGAAAGGATTTTGGTACAAAATAGGCCGCATCTTAAAATATATCATTAATTGAATCCCAAGAGAAGCAAAAGGGTAGTCAGTTCATACTAACTTAAAAAAAAACCCAAAACCAAAAACATGTTTTCTGAGCAGTTAATTTTTGATAGGAAAACAGGGCGAATTAATTCAAATCCCTTGAAGAAGAAAAGTCTCTTTTTAGTTTTAAGTTTCAAGCTTCCTGCCCAATGTCTGTAAATTCTAATGGGAAATGAAATAGCTGGGCAGAAGAGAGGGGAAGCAAGGGACTAGGGTAATCCACAAATGAGAAAATTAGTTTGAGTCACTGGGCTGTGTAACAGGGATAATCCTCTATGTAGACAGCTGCTTTTTCTCAAGTCAGCTCTACAGAGTCTGCTGGCGCTCTGGGAATTAGCAAGTCAGTGCCACTCAAGATTTATCTTCCCAGAGTCGCTCCTGATGGGGAGACCGCAGGGACAGTTTCCTTTCGGCCAGAGATTAAAGTGCCTCTGTCCCTGGTGTCCAGGAGTTTTGTTCTCAAGATGAGAAGGGGAAAAAGAAAGAACATACAAACATACATTCGTTTTTCTTCTTTCGTTTCTTCCTTCTCTTCAACTCCCTCATTCTCAGACTGATGTGTAAAAGCAGGACTGTCCCACCTCCTCCCCAAGTGCAGGCAGAGGCTTTGTGACACCAGTGCATTATTATGTGGTTGGTGTGGAATGTGGATTTTGGGAATGTGTCACTGGGGTGTCTTGCTGCAGCAGCCGAACTGGAGTGACTCAATAAGCAGTGCAGCAGACCTCGATTTTCAAAAGTTCCTTATGTCATTTCCTCTTAACAGCAGATTTTGTGTGATTTTTGTTCGTCCTTTTGCCATTTGAAAAGACTAACTACATTTAAGGTGGTGCAAATGAGCAAGTAAAAAAAAGTTAAATGAGCTTTTAAAAAAGTTAACACTTGAAATCTAGGCTATTCCTTACATAAAGTGAAAGTGGCTCAGTCGTGTCCACTCCTTGTGACAGTCCATGGAATTCTCCAGGCCAGAATACTGAAGTGGGTAGCCTTTCCCTTCTCCATGGGATCTTCCAGACTCAGGGGTCGAACCCAGGTCTCCCGCGTTGCAGGTGATTCTTCACCAGCTGAGCCACCAGGGAAGCCAAAGAATACTGGAGTGGGTAGCCTATCCCTTCTCCAGGGGATCTTCCCCACCCAGGAGTCAAACCGTGGTCTCCTGCATTGCAGGCGGATTCTTTACCAGCTGAGCTACCAAGGTATCTGTTCCTGACAGGAGGGATGGCATTGATTTGGTCCCACTTTAAATGGAATAAAAATGTCTGGGTTTAGGGAATGAGACTGAATAGGAGTTCTCCTGTCTTTTCCATTTTTATTCACCAGAGGGAAAAGATATAGTTGGTTTTGAATTAAATACAGATTTCTAAGAGACAGACCATCATGTCGAAATATTTAATATTGAGGTAATTGTAAAACAGTGTCTACGCTGTTTTGCTATATGGATGACAGAAGAAACACACTGGAAAAATGTATTTTTAATGAAATGTAGCTGCAAGATTGCTTTCAGAGCATTTAGTATTCTCAGATATCAACTTGGATGATGCAGGCTGAACTGTACCAATCTCAGGTCAGATTATCCAGTGGATGTTGGTAAGTTCTGTGTTAATTATTATTTATCTGTAAAGATATTTATACAGATATTTATCTGTAATGGATATCTGTACATTTGCCTTTTAAATACAGGATTTTAGCTTTCTTATTTTCTTAACATAAAATCAAGGAAGGAAAAAGGTGTCCCACCTTGTACCCTCTCCCCTCTCGAGTTTCATGTGCTAGTGCAGTTAGTGGCTGTTCAGAAGCCATCCTACATATAATGTGGTTAGTTAAGTGCTCTAATGCCCCAGTTATCCAGTTAGTCACAGGCAGTAAGGTGGGGATTTGGTTAGTGGAGTCAAACAGAGAAGCAGTAATCTGATTAACCAGTTGCTTTCTGAGACTGTTGGCTGAGATGGTGGCTGTGGAATTGAGCAGATCTGCTAGATGAGGTTTAGCTTCAGGCAGACTGTGGGAATCCACTGCTTTCTCCTTCACAGAGAATGCCCTTTGTTTGTAGATGGTCTTGAACTTGCTGTATCTTTTCCAGCATGTAACAAGGTCAGAAATGGCCAGCTGGCTATGGACCAGATTCCCAGTTAGTCCATTTGTTTCCTTTAGGGCCAGTCTACTTTCTTTTTCCTCTTTTGCAGCTAGGCTGTGAGTGTGGGGAGGTAGATGGAGGTGCCAAAAGACCCTTGTAGTTTGGCAGATGATTTCCTCAGGTCTGCAGGTACCGAAAGGACTATTGCAGTAAGGGGGCTTTGTTTTAAAGGTCATGCCACTGAATGTCCACCTGTGCAGACTGGAGAAGCACCTGACCCTGCCCCAGATACCTCCTCTTCCTCTTCCGGTTTCTCCTTTTCTGTCTTTCCTCATGGAACAGTGGTGGTACAATGGTATTCTCTTCTTTTAGCCACCCAGCCTTCCGGACTTGGGACTCTGAGGATTCTCCACAGAGGAAGCAATTGGGTAGAGTGGTTTCTGTTTGCTCCTTCTGTTAACCACTTCAGAACAATGCCCATTGTCTTTACCTGTAGGTTGGGATTGGTGCAAATGTTCCTAAAACAGAAGGCAATTGGTTCCCTTTGGTTCATCTGCGCATCTGCTGCCACCTAGCGGTTGCTTCTCCTTTGACACCCTGTGTAAAGTTGAGGGGCTGTCATGGACAGTTCTGTAGCGCCGTTTATCTCTGTCTCTATTTTTTCCCCTCCCAGACCTAAATTGTCCTCTCTTTTTATATCTTTATCCATCACATATACACAAAGCTTCCTTTTGTTTTACTCCTGGGTCAGAGAAATCTGGAAATGAATAACTGGCATAGGACCTTTTCAGAAACCTGGAATCCACTAACAACATCCCTGTTTGTTCCCAGTTTCTCTCTTCGGTGACATGAAGTAGTATCTTACTGCAGGGCTATGAGATGGTGGGGACGAAGGATACTGCCAATCCAGGACAGCTCTGAATAGGAGAAGCTTTGAAGATGAAATTTCCTAAGCTGCTCAGTTGCCCATCTCTCAATATTTCTGGTGTAGAGGGTCAGGCATTAATAATAACTAAACCTTATTGAGCAGTTACTATGTGCCAGATGGTGTTCCAGGTATGTTACACTTATTAACTCCTTTAATCTCTTAATGACCCAGGGAGATGGAGTATACCCCTTCTAAGGTGAGGAATTTATTTCTAGGCTGATCCCAGAGTTTTTGTTTTTTTTTTGGCCACGCCACATGGCTTGTGGGATCCTAGTTCCCAAGATTGGGAAACCAGGGATTGAACCTGGGCTGGCAGTGAAAGTGCCGAGTCCTATCCACTGGACTGCTAGGGAATTCCACCAAAGTTATGTTCTTTTTTTTAAACAAAAATTTTTAAAATTATTATTTATTTATTGGTTGTCCTGGGCCTTCTTTGCTGTGCACTGGCTTTAGCGGTTGCAGCTCGAAAGCTCTAGAGTGCAGGCTCAGTAGTTGCGGCGTACAGGCTTAGTTGCTCTGAGGCAAGTGGAATCTTCTGGGACCAGGGATTGAACTGGTGTCCCCAGCACTAAGTGGATGCCCATTCACTAGACCATCTGGGAAGCCCTCAAAGTTATGTTCTTAGCCATTATGTTTTGCTGCCTCTTCAAGGCACAGACACCCCGAGTGCTAGCCCCAGGAAACAGGGCTGTGTAGACACAAGCCTTCCCCACAGCACTTCCTCAGCCTGCAGAACACAGGCTAGTAACTGAGGCCCCAAAAGGAACTCTCCAATGTGCTGACTCCAAGAATGTGCTTCTGGCCCTGTCTCATTTCAGACACAGTGAGCACAAAAGATAAAAATAACCAAGTAGGTGGGCTTTCGTTTTCTCTCGGGCTGTCCCTTCCCATGTTGTTTGGAGGTGATAAGAATGCCCAGAGCCAGCATTTTGATACCAGTTTACAAAAGGAAACACAACTCCATCACACGGGGTAAAGAACCAAATCAGAAGTTTATTTGTGCTTTTGAAACCAGCCAAAGCAACCAGCAATTTCTTCCTCCAAAGGCTTCCTTCTCTCTCACCTTCTCTGAGACGAGCCTGTGGAAAAGGCAGAGGTGGGTGTGTGGACACGTTTAGCAATGGCTCAGCTATGCGGAGGCAGGTTTAGTAACAGGTCGGCTGAAGAGGCCTCTTCTCACTTGTCTTACGGTGGTTTATGTTCACTGTGCAGGGGTGTCAGTGGCTTGGGTCTCTTCTCTAAAGAGAAGAGTTGGTGGTGGTGGTGGTGGGCTGGCAGGGGTAGGGAGCGGGCTCTCCGTTTCTTCATAAAGGCAGGGTAGAGAGAAGGATGTGTGTCCTAAGGGGGAGACACACATAAACCTGCTTTTATGATTCGAAATATAGAAGATATAAAAGGGTGTAGAGTAAAAAGTGTCTCCCTCCTACCCTGTCTCACAGTCATGTAATTTCTGTCGTTGGAGGCAAACAGTGTTATCATTATCTTTCTCCTTCCAGTGATATCTCAATCTCATACATATAGAAGCAATGAGACTCCCTTTTTTACACAGATGGAGCAAATTAGACCTATCTTTTACTACTTTTTTTTTTTAACTTACCTACATATCTCAGAATGTATTCCATAGGTGTGGAGCACTTTTTTTTCCCCTTACTGTTGCATAGTATTCAATTCTATGAATTACTACAGTTCTTGGGGAGGTCTCTGTTGAATGTTTAAGTCATTTCCAGTGATTTGCTATTACAGGTAACCTTGTGTGTATATTATTTTGCCTGAGTGCAAGTGTACCTGTAGGATAAACCCCTGGATGTGGAATTGTTGGGTCAAAGAGAATGAGGAGAGAAACAAGTTTGTCATTAAGTAAATGACAGAGTGAAGTAGGGAGAATTTATTTAGATTTGAAGAGAAATTCCAACTCTTCTGCATTCAGGGCCTAGAAATTCCAGCTCTTCTGCATTCAGAGTCCTCACTGGGAAAGTCATAAAGTCAGACCTTGAGTGAGAGGCGCGAGCTGGCGCCTCGTGGTTGTACAAGGGCATTAGAGAGTGAGAGCCCTCCTTATGCAACGTCCTAAATGTGCAGCTAGGACACTGCTGCTGCCACTCCAGTGGCCCTGGTCTGGAAGGTCCCGAGGCCTGTCACTGTCACTGTCACACGGGCCACCCCCAACCCCCAGCAAGAAAGGCAGCTCCTGTTTCAGGTTGGAAGATGGAGCCTTTGTGTCCACCACCACCATCCTAATTCTAATCATGTTGTTATCCCACCCAAAGCACGCACTCACTCTGCTGCTTAATGTGGTATAATGTGGTTCTTGCTCATAAAATGCAACCCATAGTCTTTTTGTTGAGTTGCTAAGTCATGTCTGCCTCTTTGCAACCCCATGTTCTATAGGTCCTCCGTCCATGCAATTTCCCAGGCATGAGCACTGGAGTGGGTTGCGGTTTCCTTCTCCAGGGGGTCCTTCCGACCCAGGGATTAAACCCATGTCTCCTGCATTGGCAGGTGGATTCTTTCCTGCAGAGCCATCAGGGAAGCCCGTATTCTTTATTACCTGAAAGTTAATTTGATTATGTTCCACAGGAATCCTTATACTGGATTCCTAATCTTTGCCAATCATATTGCAATACATGGGCATTTGGGGGAAATGTTGCCTGGGATTTGAGAGCTGTGGATAAAGAAACCCAGATCCATCCTTGTGGCAAACATTCCTAATTGCTCTCCAATATTTATTCTCTCCTTTAAATTTACTAATGCCTCCCCTCCTCCCGACCACTCCACTTTTAAGCTGGATACAGGTTCTACCTAGAAGAAACTTTTTTTGTAGCTTGGGGTGTCTGTATATCCGAGTTCTGACCAATGGGATATAAGCAGAAGTGGCGTGTGCAACATCTGTGAGGTGTCCTTAGGAGAGAGGTGCGTGTCTCCTTTCTCTCTCCTGTTGGGTAGGAAACTGACATGATAGTTGGAACTGGAGCATCCATCTTGGGCCATGAGGTAACCATGGCAATGCTGACCACATGCAGTGTGGCCAAAAGAGAAGGTACCTGGGACCTGAGCACCTTGGATTACTTACCTCCAGATTCTTACAAAAGAAAAATAAATTTCTGTGTTAATTAAATCACTGTTAGTGTGAGTTTTCTGTCACACGTTATTGAATCTAATCCTGACTGACATAGTCCCCCAATTTAGGAAAAACAATTACAGGCTTAGCTTCTTTCAATGGTAAATTACCGTCATCACTTTTGGAAATGAAGAAAAGTTACTTCAATGGAAACTCTCATCCTTCACAGAGAAATGAAGGCATGGCCAACAAATCTATCGGCATGGTTCTGATACCTGGGCTTCATCTTTCTTCCACTTCAAAGGCAGTGGTGAGATAGTCCTTTGGAACAATCCCAGTGAGGCTGTTCAGTTCTCCTACCCACCAGCCATACATACTATATTCCTGAAAAATGAAAAGAGGGTGGTTTCGGTTGGAATTTAGTCATGCTTCTGTTAATCTTAAGTAATCTGTTAATGATCACATCGGAGAGTCTGTTGCCTGGTTTCTTTGTTGACACTATCAGTACAACTCATTAAGACTCCTGATGGGCTTGCTAAAAGTTATCTAGGGCTTGCCTGGTGGCTCAGTGGTAAAGACTCTGCCTGCCAAAGCAGGAGACACAGGTTTGATCCCTGATCTGGGAGGATCCCACATGCTTCGGGGCAGCTAAGCCCGAGTGCCACAGTTATCGGGCCTGTGCTCTAGAGCCTGGGAGCTGCAACTGCTGAGTCCACGTGCCACAGTTACTGACGCCCAGGTGCCCTAGAGCCTGTTTCACTGCACGCTGAGACCGCACAACTAGAGACCCCACAACTAGAGAAAACCTTCACAGCAGCGAAGACCCAGCACAGCCCAAAATAAATCAATAAAAAATTATTTGAAAAGTTATCTAGAAGAAAGCCAGCAAACTCTGCTCTCCTCTCACCATCTTTCTGTCTGCACTGTACATTTAGCGCGTTTGGTGCCGTGGCTGAACCTGAAGAGCATGTCTTTTACCAAGCAGAGTGGAACAGCTTCTTTGGGGAAAGCTGGGCACACCCCAACATGCCAGAGCACTAACGTATGCAGGGAGTCAGGTCATAGTGCGAATCAATAATCTTTCCCAAGCTTCTTCCATGTGCAAAGTGCTGTTTGAGTTCCCATGAGATGGGTGAGAGTCAGAACACTGCCTGCTCCCCGGGAGTTCACAGCACAGAGTAATGGGCTTTGGAGTCAGACAGACTGGGATCTCATCCCTACTTGGTCATTTAGTAGCCATGTGACTGGAGGGTCTCCTGGCTTTAACTTCCTCTTCTGTAAGAGTTGGGATAACATCACCCCTCCCCTCTGTGGTGGGAGACATAAGTGATGCCGCCGAAGTGAAAATAGTTCAGTGTCTGATACATAGTTGACACTCTAAACATTAGATGCCTCCCCTGGAATAGGTGGGAGGTTGACAAGCACATCAATAATAACAGGCAGGACATGATAGGCAGGGAAGGGGCAAACAAGAAGGGGATTGAGAGGGTTTAAAAGAAGGACAGTGCAGGGTTGTGAACAGAGCTCCTGGAGTGCAGAAGAGCTGCTCAAAAGCACAGCGGCTGAGGGGCATTACAGAGCAACTCCTGCAAGCACCAGGACATGCTTTCCTTCTTTTGAAGGAAGATATTTAGGAATTCATGGGAAGTACATGTGTTCCACTTCAATTGCGTCTATCTTTTGCACAGCTGACTGCTGAGATCTAGCGGAAAAAGAAAGAAAACCAAGTTTTTGATACAATAAAATTCTGGGTCAACTGATTATCTTTTTGTTTCTTTTAGTGGATCTCCCCTCTTCCAACTCTGCCTCTCCCTTAACTCTCGGCAGCGACCTCTTTTCCACCTTCAAAGAGAAGAGAAGCTATCAGATCCATCAAACTTCAGCCACCAAAACAGGAACTTACCTGTATTGACAATCACTCTTCTGTTCAATTAAAGTGGAGGAAGCGTCCCTCCCCTGGTTATGCACTTGTAACTCTGCTTTGTTTCTTAGAGACCAGGTTCTGAGAAGTCTGATGCCCGCCTCTAATGTAAATGGCTCCTTCCATCAGCACTGAAGTGTACTCAGGTTTCTTTCATCTTTGAAAACAGTTATTAAATAGTTCCTACCACATGTCTGCGGACTTCCCTGGTGGCTCAGTGGTAAAGTATCCACCTGCCAATGCAGGAGATGTGAGTTTGATGCCTGGGTCGGGAAGATGCCTTGGAGAAGGAAATGGCAATCCACTCCAATATTCTTGCCTGGGTAATCCCATGGACAGAGGAGCTTGGCAGGCTATAGTCCGCTGGGTTGTAAAAGAGTTGGATACAACTAAGCGACTCAAACACCACCACATGTCTACTTCCTATTTAGACTAGCCTATCTATGCAAACTGCCAATTCACAGTCAAATTTATTGAAAGAATTTATTTCATTTACTGCCCCAACTTCTTGCTTTCTATTCACTTTTTGAGCCACTGTAATGTAAATGATTCCGCCTTCATCACTCCACTTATGCTTCCTGCTGCTGCTGCTAAGTCGCTTCAGTCGTGTCCGACTCTGTGCGACCCCACAGATGGCAGCCCACCAGGCTCCCCCGTCCCTGGGATTCTCCAGGCAAGAACACTGGAATGGGCTGCCATTTCCTTCTCCAATGCATGAAACTGAAAAGTTGAAAGAAGTCGCTCAGTCGTGTCTGACTCTTAGTGACCCCATGGACTGCAGCCCGCCAGGCTCCTCCATCCATGGGATTTTCCAGGCAAGAGTGCTGGAGTGGGCTGCCACTGCCTTCTCCGCTTATGCTTCCTACAGCCTCCTGATTGCTCAAATTCTGTGAGTACTTTTCAATCCTTAACTCAAGCAGTCCTGGCACTATGGAAGTTTCTTGAGGTATTTTCTTCTCTTAATTTCTATAATTATACTCTTCTGGTTTCCCTCCTACCTCTCTGGTTGCTTCTTTTCATTCTCATCTTCCTTTGTCCCTCCTTTTCCTGTGATTTTCCAGGGTTTTGTCCTGGCCTTCTTCCAATTTGATGTGCTTTCCTTGAGCAATCTTACACACCTCCTGTGTAAATGACACAACAATAGCTCCAGCCCGGATCTAAGGATTGGATCCCAAAACCCAAGGGCATATTTCTCAAGCTTCTCAATCTCATTCTGTCCTAAATTTAACCATCACGTTGCCTCTTTCTCTGTTTCCATTTCCGAAGTATCTTTATCACCTGTGTTCTCTGTCTCAGTGAGTGGTACCGCTATGCAGTCAGTTACTCAAGCCAGAAACCCAAGAGTCATTCCCAATTTCACCCTCTACCAATCAGTCCTCAGTTCAGTTCAGTTCAGTTCAGTCGCTCAGTCGTGTCCGACTCTTTGCGACCCCATGAGTTGCAGCACACCAGGCCTCTCTGTCCATCACCAACTCCCGGAGTTCCCTCAGACTCACATCCGTCAAGTCGGTGATGCCATCCAGCCATCTCATCCTCTGTCGTCCCCTTCTCCTCCTGCCCCCAATCCCTCCCAGCATCAGGGTCTTTTCCAATGAGTCAACTCTTTGCATGAGGTGGCCAAAGTATTGGAGTTTCAGCTTTAGCATCATTCCTTCCAATGAACACCCAGGACTGATCTCCTCTAGAATGGACTGGTTGGATCTCCTTGCAGTCCAAGGGACTCTCAAGTCTTCTCCAACACCACAGTTCAAAAGCATCAATTCTTCGGCGCTCAGCTTTCTTCACGGTCCAACTCTCACATCCATACATGACCACCGGAAAAACCATAGCCTTGACTAGACAGACCTTTGTTGGCCAAGTAATGTCTCTGCTTTTGAATATGCTATCTAGGATGGTCATAACTTTCCTTCCAAGGAGTAAGCATCTTTTAATTTCATGGCTGCAATCACCATCTGGAGTGATTTTGGAGCCCCAAAAAACAAAGTCTGACGTTGTTTCTACTGTTTCCCCATCTATTTCCCATCAATCCTCAGGTTCTGTCAGTTCTCTTTCCAAAATATCACTGGACTCCATCCACTTCTCTCTATTCGCATTGGCAACGGCTTAGGGTCATGTCACTGTCCCCTCTCCTTAAGACTACAGAAGCAATATCCAAATTGGTTTCTGTATCTCCATTCTTATTCTCCAATCTACTCTTTATTCTGTAGCCAGAATCTTTCTAAAAGGCACATTGATAATATCACTGCTTTGCCTAAAACCTTTGAGTTCCTACTGCCTATTGTCAACTTCTTAAAAAGATGGATAAGACCTTGCATGAACTAGTCCCACTCATTGTCACGTATCCCCTAAACCTAGTGAGCTCTTAGTAAAACAGAGTTTGTCTCTGCTTCTCCCCTGGGCCTCAGGCTCTCACTGTGGAGCCTTTCCTGTGCCTGTTTAGCCTCCACTTCCCCCCTCCCTTCCAGGGGGCTCACACCTAAGCAGCCCTCAGATCCCGGCTCCTAACTCTCTCTGGCCTCTCCAGACACCCCTTGCTGCCACTCTCTGACTGAGCGGGGGCCCCAGCTCTGTGGTCCACAGTGCTGCGCTCTGCGCTTCTCCAGGAAAGAATTCATCATGCTGCCTTGTATCTGCCGGCCTTTGTCTCAGTGCCAGTCACTAGGTGGAAAGTTCTGTGGGAGCAGAGACCTTGATATTTTTGTTTGCTCTTGTTTTCCCACTCTCAGCATGGTCCCTGGCACAGAAGAGGACCCAAAAAAACCTTGTTGAATGAGGTTATGAAGGGACTTCCCTGGTGGTTAAGATTCCTTGCTCCCAAAGCAGAGGGCACAGATTTGATCCCTGATCGGGGAACTGAGATCCTACGTGCCTCGCAGCCAACAACAACGACGAAAAATGAGATTATGAAGAAATGGAGGGGGACAAGTGGGAATACACACTCTCAATTGAGCAAATTTAGTTACAGCCAACTCCAAGATACTCCCTGGTGACTGAAGATACTCCCTGGTGACTGTGGCAGGAAGAGAGCAACTGCCTTTAGAGAGAGTTTCCCAAATGGCTCCCTAAATACCATGAAGACGCCATAGGAAGTGAGACTACTGAGCTGATGCTAAAAGGAACAGGGTATTAGCATTTAAAAATCAGTCTTAAATAAATGAATGTGTCCGCCTCCTTCCCTCACTGTCCCCGCTGCATCTTCTCGTCGCCCCCTTCCCCGGGAGGGAGGCCAGCTTCCCCCTACAGCCTGAACTGCTGTATGGGAAATTACCCAGAATTCCTCAGCCTATGCCTGTCAGGACATTCTATTTTTATAATTATCAGTTTTTGGCCACACCATAACGCTTGTAGGATCTTAGTTCCCAACCAGGAATTGAACCCAGGACACAGCAGTGAAAGTTGCAGTACTAACCATTGGACTACCAGGGAACGCCTATGTTAGAACATTTTTAAGCTCCTCTTGGTACAGTTATGTTGCTATTTCCCAGCACTGAAGTTAGGGCAGTTTCTGCCTTAAGTTTCCCTATAGTGTTGCCTCCCACTAGCATGTTGCTGCACTGGCCATGTCAACCAGGGTCCTGTTGCGTGGAGGGAACGCATGCTCTATCTTAGAAGTTCTAGCTTTAGCTTTTCTGCTGTCTCACTGGAGACAGTGGGCACCGTGTTGTCTGACAGTCATTTGAGCAGTCAGCTTGCTTACACAGGTGTGAGGTGTGGTCTTCTGCCTGCCAGATGCTGCCACCTTCATCACCTGAGGGGCTCAGCACGGGCATTCTCTCCCCAGGGACCATTCAAGACTTCTGGGTCTGACTCACGCTTGGCAGCATCCTGCTTTAGCTGTAATGCCAGGAGTAGAGACTGAGCCTGGGGAAGGTGCTGTCTGCCAACTCGAACAGGGTGCGAAGAGGAGGCAGACGAGGCCCAGCAGGAGGCTACAAAGGCTGGGCTCCCAGGCAGTGCGCCCTTGCTCGAGGGGAGCGCTGACCCTGCTGACCACAGATGTGGCAGTCTCAGCACAGCGGTGAGAACTGGGATGAGTGGCATCAACTCTCTGCCCTTCAAAACAAAAAAGCAGGCAGAAGTGTAAGGAGGATGGCGCAGTCTCGGAGACCATATGCCTCCTGCTGCGGGAGCCTAGGAGTTGAATCAAAGCACCTATAGGTCTTGGGATCTGACTGGCTTTTCCAGATTTCATCCCTTGGCTGGATAGCCAAAAAAGGCTGCAGGGCTGAGATGTTTAAAGCATGAATGGAAAATTTCTAGCCTTCTCTTCTCCTATCACCGCCCCCCACGCCCATGCATTGCTCCAGCCCAGTCTGAACACCACGAGGTATTTTAAAATAATTTCTACTTTGATGAATTGCTGGGGAGTCCACAATTGCTCATAATCAAAGGGAGAAAAATGCAAATGAGATCCGGCCGAGAACTATCACCACCAAACGTTTATTTCACTGCACAGTGCCAAAAAGAATTAAAACAACATTAAACTCACAGCAATCATGTTTAAGCCCTCGTTTCCAAGTGCCAAATTGCACCACTCTGGATCATACAGATGTTCGTTAATTATGCTAATTTTTATTAAACTATTAAAATGGAGAGAGTACTGGCTCAGTCAGGCAGACCCCAGCTCTGAATGAACTCTGCTCTTGTCTAGAGGTGCTAATTTACTGCATTTTTATTAAAGTTGCTGATTCTTGGATTTTAGTTTTGGGATGGCAGAGATAACTGAATTCTTGGGATCAACATTTTCAATAAAGTTTGACTTCTTTTTGCCCAGATGTTTGGAAGGACTGACTGGAAAAATGCCTGAGTTGGTCCCGGGAGACCTGAAATCTTCAATGCAGAAATGTCTCTACCTTCAGTCAAGGGTTGGGGGGTGATGCATACCTACCAGTGACAATTTAGGGAATCAGAATTATATAGGCTCCCCGCTCTGTAACTCTATACACTGTGTGTGGTAGAGCTAAGACATTAATTATACAAAATGGTTAACTGAAGATGCTTTGTATAAGAATATGAAAAGCTATTTAAAAAACAAACCTTTTACATCAGTGCTTGCTTCTTGCCGCAAAATCTTTTAAGAAGCCACTCAATGTGGTTTGTTCTCATTATAAATATTTCTAGGCATGATTAAACATCTGTTTGCCTCAACATCAACCCTGCCCCATCTCCTTGAGCCTCTCAAATGAAGGAGTCTTAAAAACAAACTCAGTTATTTGGACTCCGTTAATCTGGTTGGAGTCGCTCTTGGCCTGGATGAGCAGATTATTGGGGGAACCTGAAATAGGCACAGCCTTCACCATCAGCAACAATCAAAAGTGTTTATGGAAGCTTGCACACCACAATAAAAGGATTTATGCTGCTAATCTCCATCAACAAGGAAAAAAAAACAGCCCTACCAAACCTGCCATAAAAAGAACAGCAACTTCTATAAACAAAAAGCAGTATGGCCACCAACCACGGGCGCACTGCACAGCTTGGCTCTGCCTCCAGTGGTTTCCTATTGCTGTTTATGGCTTCAAGACTATCATGGCCCTCCTCGGTGCTCCTCCTGTCACAGGGCCCTGAGTCCGTGTGGTGCTGCAAATACCCTGTCAGTAGGTGTCAGGGGATGTCAGGGGGAAAACCAGCAGGCGCCTATCATAAGCCTTAAAAGAGATTAAATGCCCCTACTCCATGATCGCTACATTTTAATTTCTCTCCTCCCTGCTGGTTCCTATTTGCGAACGCTCTTCCATGGCTCCCCTGGAGTAGCACAGACATGACCTGGAATGACCATCCTGTCTTGGGATGAGAATTCAATTTCTAGGCTCAGTGAATCCTAGGCTGTTTCAGCAAAAGGAGCTCACCATCCTCTAGGGCAGATTCTTAAACTAGAGTCTGTGAACCCCTGGCGTGTGGATGGACGTGAAGGGATCTTAGAATTCCTTGAAACTGGGTGAAATTTATGCATGTGTACATGTGTCTCATCCCTTGGGTGAGGTCCCAGACCTTTCACCACATTCTCAAAGGGTTATGAACCCTCTACTGTTTTATCAGTCAGCACTTCAGGGGGAAAATACATGATCTTTTCGGCCTGGATCGGCACTTTGACCCAGTGTGGCCATCTTCCCGCTACTTCCCTCTTTTAAAACACAAAAGGAAAGGAAATCAAGAATCTTGCCATGCTGGGTTTCCAAGGCTTCAGCCTTCCAGTTGCCAAGTCTGCTCCTGCTTCAAAGGCTGACCAAGCTTGCTTATCCTTTCTAAGGCCCCATCTCTTTAATGTGACTTAAAAGTTGTGGTGTCTTCTCATAGCTTCCATTCAAATCCACATGATGGCTTTTGGAACAAGCTGCTTGACACCCTCTTTTTCCCTGAGAATGTTCCTAATGGAAACATTCTCTTTTCACATTGAATTGAGCTGCAATAAGCCTCTGTGGAACAAGATTCCCAGAAAATGTCTCATACTTTTGTTCTTTTAACCATCAAAGTTCACTATATCAGTGCTTGTAAACAGGAGAATTCTTCTCCAAGAGAACAATCAATCAGCCCCTAACAGGAAAGATCAATAAATGCTTGATACATGTCTAAGAAAGACCAATCAATCACAGAGTTATTGGCTTATGATTGCTTATTTCTCTTATTAGTGCTTGCGCATCATACATTATCATTAGTAAAGATGGGGAATTTGAATTCCAAAGCAGAGTAGATAGTAATATTCCAAGGTCAGCCAAAAATATAATATTTTTACTCTGGGTTGGACTGCAATCTCTCTACTGAAATTTAGCTTTGGAAATTTAATGCTTTCTGAGGCTATCAAAAATTATTAAATCAATTGAGGTCTCTAACTCAGCATCCTTCCAATTGCTGAGAAAAACAATTGTTCACCACAGACAAACAGGTGCCCGTATTTCAGAACAAACGGTTTTATGAAGAGGTTTTGTCGAAGGAGAAAGGAAGTGGTCAGTTGGGTCGACAGTGGATTAGTGCTGTTGGAACCTGTGAAAGGATCTGAGCCCAATGCTTGGCTGAAACCTTGGGTAGCCTGGCGGCCTCTCCAGGCTGTTTGTTTCACACCATGTTTAAAGTTCTTGGCAATCGTTTTCTCTTTTTTCTATTATTCAAAGTTTTGGTCTATAAATCATAATAAAAATGAATCATTAAATTTGCCTCAACTGAACTAGTTTTATTTATTGCCATATTTCAGGGAACCTGCTAACCTGGACACTGGTGAGCCTGGATCCTGGGCTGGGGATGGGGGCTCTGAGTATAAGAAAGGGGACATGGAAAGGTGAGTGGCCAGCAACTGCAGCTGGGAAGGGGGAAACTCCACAAAGCTCACTATGGCTAGAAGCTGAGAGTTCTGAGACGTGGAACGTGTCAGCTGCATGGAGGGTCTGAGAGCCCTGAGTCCAGGGGACTATTCAGCTTCAAGTCTGAACTGATGTCCCGAACTGAGTGTGAGTGGATACCACAAAGTCAAAGCCAGGCAAGGGTGCAGGACCTGTGCACAGAGCAGACACAGTGGACAGTCTTGGTCACGGGAGTGTGTACAAAACACAGAGTGTGCATGACCGGAAAACCGCCAGTGAAGAGGGCAGGGGGTGCAGGGCCGTGTGGAGAGAGGAATGAGAGAGAAACACACAACTCGAACTCTGCCTAAAGGAGAGAGGAAGCATAAAGGGAGGGTAAACACTGCAGACAGGAGGAAGCAAGGTGCCCAGTGCAGAATTCAGAAACAATAGAGACAGCACCATTGCGAGCTGATAGGATTGTGATGCCATGTGAGACCAGCCTATTAATATGTATTCCATAAACTGCAGCTCGCAGCCCCGCACAGTTCTGTTTTGCTCTGACCGCAGTACCAGCCTCAGGCACCACAACACAATTTGGAAACAATGTGACGGAAATGTTTAATCTGCTCGGCCCATCTGTGCTGCGTATTTCTCCAGATCTCCCTGAGAGAGGCGCCTTGAATCTCCACATTGCCTTTAATATTCTCCTAAATCACCTCCCCACTGCACTTCAAGGGCCATTGCTACAATATCACAGGTTCATCTAAAGTGCAATGGGGGTGGAGTGGGGGGAGGCGCAGGCCAGGATATTTTTTATTTTAAAATAATTTTCAGAGATCGTTTTTTTTTGCTTCCTTTAAAAAAAAGAAGAAAAGTTATTCTACTGTTGCCGTAAGGTTATTGAGGTTGTTTGGTGCAAAACAGGGTAGGATAGAGTGGAATCATTCTCCAAAGAATTATTTTTATTAATCTCGATTCTCTCAGTTGGACATGTGAAGGGGTGAGCAGATGCTCATTTTCTCTTCTCTGGTTTTCTCTTATCACTGCACCTTGCTAGGGTCATGTGTTCATTTGGCGCTGATGCTTCTCTGCTTTTCTCACTGCATCAGGTATTGCGTTGACCCTGCCCTGCTCCAAATAAAGTCATCTTGTTCAGGACAGGTATACGTTTAGTCCCTGGTCACCATGCCCTCATCAGAAAGGGACACTGTCTATATTATTAATTTTAGCTTAAAATCTTAGCTTTTCTCTCTATAAGTACAGATGTTGAGCATCAAATATCCGCTGCCTCTTCTCCACTTAATTTTGTCAGATTTCCTGATTTGGGTCTAGAATGTAAGAAGCTGGGGTAGGTTTTGGAGAAAGAGAGGATGACAAGTCACTATGTTCCAGACCTTAGACAAATGAAGAGTTGCACATCACCAGGAAAATTAGGATTCCTTTTGCTATGTGAACTAAAGAAATGAATAATTTAATCCACAAGATTGTTCCGGCGAGGGAAAGGCAACGTCCCAGTTGCGGAGCCTACAGCCTGTCGGTGTGTTACATCATCTGCACACATAGGCGTTTCCATGACAACCGCTTATAGCTTCATTTCCTGGATCCCTCTAGGGGGTGTCACAGCCAGATCCACCTGCTTTTCACCCTACCCTCCGTGGGGTCATGGTAAGGTCGCCAGAATAAATGAACGCGGGTACTAATGATCTGTTTACTGCTGTTTATGCTCTGTGTGTGTCAGGGGCACGCACATTTAGAGAGCTCATTATGGTTGCAATTAGAATGCACCATCGCTAGATATTTAACTCCTTTTTCTTTTAAATTAGCATTTTAATAACATTCTTTGAGCAGAGAAACAAAATGACCATTTTTCACGGACAAACTTCTAGCTGTAGGTGCAACTTTAATGGCAAAGTTGTGAAGGGGAAAGAAGGGAGAAAAAAAGGCCATTTTTACTACTTTCACCCTCCTCCTTACCAAAAGGATATTTTTATTTGCTTGCTAACACACTCAATTTCCTAAATTTGTTTTGAATCCAATTATTTTGGGTGGTTTAAAGTACCGCACTCTTGTTGGACGGAAATTAGCAGCTATTGAAATTAACTTTCTATGTGACCTGTGAAAGGGGCTAAAATAATTACAAGTGTGTATAAGAAAGCCTTCTCTAAAAGACCCTTGCTGCAGGATCAGGCTGTGATCTGATGCTACCATTATCAAATATCTTTATACAGTAATTGCAGGTGCTATTTTCTTTAAAAAGGTGATTGCAGTTATTGTTTTCATTCCATAATTCTTAGGATTATCTTATAGAGGATAAATGATGACAAAAACTTGTCATTATAAACAGGATAAATCAGAAGCTGAAAGAATGAAAACAATAACATGGCATCATTTGCCATTTAAAAAAGGTGAGATTTTAGATCATCCAAAAATAAGACAAAATAGGAAAAATACAATGTAGAGACCCACTGGATCAGAATGTTCCAATAGGCATTGATTCCTTTTTAGGAATCAGTGAACACCTTTGCTAGGTGTTTATAGATGCTCTGTTTGTAGAAAGTACAGTGAAAAATAACAATTTGAATGTTTCGATTATCTTTCCCAGTCGGTTCCATTTTCATTATTTATTTCCTATAAATCGGGACCTTGCTGAACATAATTCTGCAGACAAGGAGGTGGATGGGACAGCCAATGTGAACGAAG
The DNA here is from genome assembly GCF_032405125.1 of Capricornis sumatraensis. Classification (NCBI taxonomy): domain Eukaryota; kingdom Metazoa; phylum Chordata; class Mammalia; order Artiodactyla; family Bovidae; genus Capricornis; species Capricornis sumatraensis. The sequence goes on along the minus strand of NC_091076.1, from coordinate 88,511,447 downwards.
AGATAGATGGTGGGTGCGTGTAAGATAGATGCTATGCGTTTATGAAAAGGAGCAGTATGTCTGCATGTGAACATTCACAAAGTAGAGCAAGCAAGCGTGTGAACTATAACGGGTATTTATAGGGGGAAAAAGGCGCAAGGAAGACTGTATGGGAACAAGCACACTGAACTGAAGAGGGTTTTCTCCTACCCTCCACGTCCAAGTTCCGCTAAGATGTCCCGAGCTCACTGTAGCTCCTATGAAACCTCACAAGCCTTTCCATGACAACAGATGGGGGATTTCACAGCCAGAAGAAGCAGGAGGTCAATAGTTGAAAAGCAAGAGTTACAAAGCGAGATCTTTATCGACATCAAAACAATCCCACTAAAAAACACCCCTGAAAGATAGAAGGAGGAAAAATTTAAAGACGTAGCAGGGAAGAAAAGAACCCTTTATAAAAATGCAGGTTTAAAATATTTATGCTTTTGTATTAGCCTGGTTGCACCTTAGACTCTGCCATTTCATAAATAAAATACGGATGGCATAGACTATAATTTGATGATAGCTACCCCAGGACATATCTAGATGCACTTCTGTTATTTTAATTAAATACTGCATTATGGTTTGTGACAACTACATAGCTACAGCGTAAATGAATTCGGAATTAAAGTGTTACTTAGGCATCCAGTAATTTTTGTTTCATTCTTCAGTTTTACAAAGCAAATAGCTATAAAATCAAGATGTTTGTTCATTTACAGATGGAGCAGGATTGTTGTTGGTGTTTTTTTTTTCCCTTAATCCTCATGCACAAAAAGAAGACACAGCTCAGAGTCTGGCTCCCAACACTATGAGCCACATCACAAAGGAAAACACATCCTCTTGACTAGAATGTAAAATACTGAATATTAATCGCTGGTATTTCGCTTATCTTTCTAGCCGGGTTCTGTCTTTTAACAATTACTCTGATGGGCTGCAATCTTGCACTGCCAGATTTTTCACCTTTGTTTAAGAGTTAGAAATGCATTTTATTTTGTTAAAAAATTTTTTTAAAGTTCATAATCCTCCTTGGAAGTTTTTAGTATCTGGAGCCCTTGCCAAATGCAGAATATTAGTGGCAAGCAGCAGCAGCAGTGGCAAGAAGAAAATTGCCAAAGCTCTTTGCTGAAAAGATGAAGCTCATTTCTGCATCTAAAAGAAAAAATATTTTTCATTCTAGCGGTATTAATATATCCTTAATGAAACTGGAGAGGGCATTACAATTTGATATAATCAACTGGTCAGTTTAAATGTCACTTCACTAGCAAATAATGAGAAAGCTTCAGAATATTTGTCTAACAGGCACAGATTTTCACTCAAAATTTATATAGAAGAGTAAAAGGAGTTTTGTTCAAATGTGAGGATTTAATTGTATCTTGATTGTGTCATATGCCAAGATTAAAGTTTTTAAATAGTAAGGTTTCTGAAATCATTGTATTTCTAGTTTTAGAATCAATATAATCTTATTAGCCTTAAATACCACACGTCTGGCAACCTCTGCTAATTCCAGCTTTTCTGTGTTCTAACCGGTTACCTCAAGCCCCCCATAACTAATCGTATAATGCATAGAAGTTACTGCCCTGTGTATTGGCAAGAGGTTATAATTTGCTTCAATATTTTGCTACTTTGGTTGGAGAACTGGATCCATACACTACCAAGAAACACTGGTGGGCAGAGGTTTGGGGAGGCTGAATTCCTTTTGAGAAAATAATTACACAGAAACAAAGCTTTCGTGACTCCTTTTAAATAGAGCATCTCACTGAAATGTCATCCAACCTCTCTGGCAGATTAGTGAGGAGTTGATCACTAAATCTCTGTCTGATAAACGTGCAGCTGACTCTGGAGGAGCTGCTTGTTATACTACTGGCAGTTGGAAATGGAGGGAATGTCACAGTTAAAGACACAAATTTTCCCCATAATATATTCGAGTGGAAACCTCTGAATCCAATACTACATGGGCATATCTAATAAATTCACAATATTTCAGTCTCAACAGCCTTCACCGGTTAGTTTTAAAGATTTATGTGGTAAAAAATTACTCAGTGATGAATATGGTTTATTCTGTGCAGTATTGGAGGTATAAGGAATTAAACTACCGTCTTTAACAGTGAATTTATTATTACCTCTGTCAAAAGACGAAGCCTTTAACAGCATTTGTTATAAATTCACTGCAAAATAAATGGCTGGAATTTCTTTTTACGCTGGAGTTTGTAAAGTATCAGGCGATTCTGAGCATTAACCTAACCCTGTATGGCTTATATGGCTCTAGGTAAACATTTCTGTCTGGGTCTCATGGCTAATTATCAGATCTGGGACTTTCCACCTGACTGAAAGGGGTGTGTGTGTGTCTGTGTGTATAGAAAGTGAAGGGTCTTGTCCAGGACAAAAGTTCAGGACTAAGGAGATTAAAGTGGAAAATGCCAAGTTTACTTTTTTTTTTTAAAAAAAGGGTTTATAATAAACGGCCGGGGTATAGAGAATAAGGTTGATAAGTAGTCGGGCCTCTTGCTTGTAAGTTTATATGCATGCATATGCACGCGCGCGCACACACACACACACACTCACAAACACCCTCTCCCTTTTGTCCTCTCTTGGAATGGGTGTCCCCTCATTTATAAAAATTACCTGGAAGGAATGAGGCTGCCAGGGTTTGTTCTAGACGATTGGTTCCTGTCTGGGGGAAAGGAATGGCCTCTACTGAATTTGACCGGTGTGTGACCGTTGCCTTCCAGCTGACCCCAAATCCCATTCCCATCCTCCTAACTCTATAGCCTCCCACAGGGGTTATTGATGAGAGAAAACACCACCATCATCATCATCTTCGTCATCACAGCACAGTGTCGACCTGCTTGTTAACATGAAATGGGGTGATGGGGACAGCTTCTGCTTCTCTTTTCATATCATCATAAATAAGAAAAGATATTTTCCAATGGTACCCCTCCTCACTGCCCCCTTTGTTTAGGTCAGAGGTGAATGATAGCTCTTTGGCAGGCATTGATCAGTTTCATCGCTATGTCTGGGCAGTCTGTGCCCCAGGTCTGTATTTTCCTATTCTCCCCACTTCCTATCCCTGAATTACCTCCCAAATTACCCTGCCCATCCCCTGCTCAGCCAAGCAGAAGGTAATAGTGCCTGAGGAAGTCCTAAATGGACACTAGATGTCACCAAACACCTCCTTTCCCTCAGAGCCCTGAAATTAAAAAAAAATCCTTCATTTAAAGCAATTGAAGGAATTAACTTATCTGTTTTTATGAGGGTTGTTGTCACATTCAACTAAGCACACTTAAAAGAGGAAGTACTGCTGCATTCAGATAATTTTTACAACATACAAATCTCTTCTGGAGGAGATGGGGTCAAGGGAGGGGAAAGGTCTACATTCTTTAAGCAGTCCTTTGAGGGAGTAGGTGAAGAACATTGGGCTTTAAAAATCCCATTACAACAGACATGGTGTCACGTTCACACAGTCCAGGTGGGGCAGGCCTGTTGCATTCAGATAACTAGGTGCTGGCTTGGGAGCCACGATCCACCCTGAATTTAAGTAGCTACGACCCAATGCTGGGAGCTAAATGTAACCCAGGGTGATGAAATTGGTCTATCCTCATCCACATAAGACCTATGGCCATCTGAGAACATTGTATGTTCAATATTAAACATGATCTTGCTTGTAAGGCTCCCTGTTCCCATATCAACTGTACCAGCAGAGAAGACAGCCACAGCATGGTGTGTGGGTGCTGAGAATATCTCTGACTCTGGCTCGGCCCCGTGTAAGTATCACCTCTCTTGGCACCCAGTTTGTTGCTCCAAGGCTGCCTTCCATGGGAATAAGCAGCAGGACAAACTCTGGAAGAGCCCAGGGCCAGCTCATGAGGTACACCAACATAAGCCCAAGAGATGCAGCTTATCAACTCTGTTTACCTTAAGTGGAAGACCTCTTTCAGGAACCTCTTCTTCCTCGTCAACTGAGAAAGAGTTCCTCTTCCTCTCTCTCATTTGCCCTTATCTGCTGGACAGGTCATGTTACTACCATAAATCACTTCTGGAACAGGAGGCTTAAATTTTAAATGGGTGTTTATTTAAGTTATCGCGAATAGTAGAACAAACACCTTTATTATTTAGAAGAAGGTTCTCTAGTGAGAGCCTTTAAGCCAAGAAGATAGAGTCACTTCTCTGTAAGTTGCAAACTGTGGCTTGACTCAACCAGAGACTTCTTACTGCCCTTTCTCCCACTTACGATAAATGCCCACAGCAGTGCTGGTCCCCAGAAGGGCCTTAAGATCATCAGATAAAAGGAATCAAGCCAGGGCGTTGTGTTACTGCACAGAGGGTGATTCAGCACCTGCCCTGTCATGCCTGGTGCCCAAGCTGAATGGATTTTTGGAGTACACCTGTTGTTGAACCCCTGCCAAGTACTGATGGCCACTAACCCCCAAATCACTTTTCCCCGCTGTTGATGTTTGGAATGTCAGACAGGACTGAGCAGCAGCCGGTGTGTATTTCAAACACAGCAGATGGATTTTTATATTAGCTCCTATTTCATGTTCAGGCAGAGCGACCGCCACACTAAAACCACAGCTTCAGTGCTGCCGCGTTTGCGTCTGTGAGATTAATTCTGTGAAATTAATTGGGACAAGATTGAAAAGGAAATTAAAATGCAGCTGAGTGAACAGGCCTTTCAAACACCTTTTTCCTGCTCTATTCAAACTTGAATTCTGCGGTGGTCGCAGGCATCGTGGGAAGTAATTTACGGGAGGCAGGCTCTCAGGAGCCATCGGTTACGTATGAGGAGACCTGCACAAGCGCCACAATCTGGAGCCACTGAAGAGCATTGAACACCCCGCTGTGGCCTGAGCTGTGTCCCTGCACGGGCGGAAGTGGAGTTCAGTACCCGCACCAAAAGAGCTGTTCAGAAATATCTGGGTCCAAAAGGGATGGATGCCCAGCTCTCTGTTATTAAAGTCGCCTTTTAATATATTTGCAACCCAAATTGGAACTCAGTGCATTATGTGGGCAATGCAACTTTGGGTCTTAGGAATGTATAGATGTGTTAGGGGAGGCAAGAGGGATCCTGCTGACTGTGTCTTTGGTTACTGTTTCAGAGGTGGGATACACGGCTCTGGCCCCTCCTCAAAGAAGTTTGAGCTGTTGACCTTTCTTGCCAGTGACGAATTCTCTCAGATCAGGAAAGGCACAGTGCATTTCCATGTAAAGTTTCTTCACTGGGTGACCTTCTGTTCCCAAGTGAGGACATTTTGAGCTTTCAAACATCTCTGTGAAGTGTTCTTGGCAGGACAGGATATCTTTTTTTCTCTCTCAATTCACTAATTTATTGAACTCCTAATATGGACCCAACATTGACCTAAAAAATTTTACTTTGTTGTTAATGGAAAAGAGGGGAATATAATCATAGTTATCATCCTAGATGCTAGGCACTTCTTTACACAATTCTTTAATGTAAGTAGCACAACATCCTTTAAATAGAAATTATCCCAGTTTTTACAGATGAGGAAACTAAGGATTAGCAAGATGAAGTGACTTTGTTCAGGGTCACATAAATAAATCACCTGTTGACAACCTGCCTCTCTAAGGACAGGTGATGGGCATTTGGATACCCAACCAATAAACTTCTCTGAAAAAAAGTTTTTAAAGGGTAAGTAGCTCTCTTTTTGGGATCATTCCTGCCCAAAAACCCTAGACCCTAACAGACTCTCTTGGCTGGAGGATTCTAGGATTCAGGGTTGGGTCATACTTGGGCAACTATTAAAAAATGGCAAGTGTGGTATATATATGTATACATACACACACACACAAACACACACTGGGATACTAATCAGCCATAAAAAAGAATAAAATAATGCCATTTGCAGCAACATGGATGGACCTAGAGATTCTCAGAGAAGTAAATCAGATAAAGACAAATATGATATGAGTTTTCAGGTTAAAAAATAATATGTATGAATGTATATGTATAATATACATTATGTACAATATGTATAAATGAAAAAATGATATGTATGAAACAGAAATAGACTCTAGACACAGAAAGAAAACTTATGGTTACCAAAGGGGAAAGGGAGAGGGAAGGATAAATTAGAAGTTTGGGATTAGCAGATACGTACTACTATATATAAAACAGATAAAAGAAAGTCCTACTGTATAGCACAGAGAACTAAGTTCAGTATCTTATAGTAAGTTATACTGGAAAAGAATCTGAAAAAGAATGTATATGTGTAAAACCGAATCACTTTGCTGTACACTAGAAACTAACACAACATTATAAATCAACTACATTTCAAAAACAAACAAACAAACCAAAAAAAATAAAAAGAGAGAGAGAGAAAGAAGCAGAAGGAAGCAGCAGGAGCCCAAGAATAGTTATCACTCCCCAATTCCCACCGCACTTCCTGTTCTTTACCTGCCACCCCCTGCCTCTCAGAATATTTCTCTCATCATACAAAGAGAGAGGGAAAAGCCAGATGCATTTATAAGGGTCCAAAACAAAAGAACATAGGAGTTTTTTGGTTTAATCTGAAAAAATAATTAAAGCTAAGACACATCTTTGTGTGGAATTTCTTCAGCAGATTTGCAATGTCAGCCTCACCATGTTTGTTTACACCGGGAATGTCTGAGGTGGAAGGAACCTCAGAGGTCTAACACAACTCCCTCATTTTACAGGCAAGAAAACCGCTCCAGGTAAGCTGAGCTGCATCTTGTCTTGTCTCAGGGAAACAGACTTCTCCAGGTTCGTAAGAAGCAGGCTTTTCTTACTTGACAAAGGTTCTACTGGTCAGGGAGAAAAGTAAAATGCAGATTTCCAGATATCATTTTTCTGGACTAACCTCAACTTGAGTCAGTTCTGTTCCTACAGGTGTGAGAGGCAGGCTGCAGAGTATAACTGACTCCAATAAAGGAAGGCAACTAGGGCTGCATGCACGCATGCTAAGTCGCTTCAGTCACGTCCAACTCTTTCAGACCCTCTGGACTGTAGCCTGACAGCTCCTCTGTCCATGGGATTCTCCAGGCAAGAATACTGGAGTGAGTCGCCATGCCCTCCTCTAGGAGATCTTCCTAACCCAAGAATCGAATCAGCGTCACTTACATCACCTGCATTGGTAGGCAGGATCTTTACCACAAGTGCAACTGGGGCTAAAGTGAAAGAAATTTAGCATCCATATGAGAGAAAATTCCTGAGATTACGAGTAACTGAACATCTGGATAGACAGACAGCTGATAATGGTAGTGGAATCTCCTTTTCTATCTGCCTGAATTGGTTCATTTGTGCTTCTTAGAGGCAAGGGAATGGATTGGGTGGCCTTTTAAGGTTGCTTCCTGTCCAAGGACTCTTATTGAGTTAAATAATATAATAAAGGTAAATCCAATCTGAAATGCTCCCCAAGCCAACGTTAACTGGAATGAAATTTTATGAGGGAATCTTCAGTTATGCTTCTAGCTTCTCATTTCTTTCCCTGACATGCAGAGGTTAGCAATGTGAAGAAGGGAGGCAACCGATGTAGCTTTTAGGGTAAGAAATGTGCTACTATCAAGGTAAGAGATGACAACAGACTCAGGACCTTCCAAAAGACAGAGAAAGAAGCTTGATAGAATCGATGCAGCAACGTACTGCCCCTGAATTAAACTCTGATATATTAGCTTTTAGTAATGGAGGAGGGGAAGAGGGATTGGTTAAAAAAAATCCAGATTTGGGAAGGTCTCCATGTTCTTTGGTATCTCAAAATTACAACAGCCCTGGCAACCACAGACAGCTCTGTACTACTGGGCAAGTCACCGCACAGCTCCTTCTAAATGGAGGAAAGGGACCCCCAGTGAGAAGCCATTAACAAAGGCCAAAGACATGCAAAACAAACAAAATAATCATGACCGAGAGAGGAGGCCAGCAGACAGTCTGGCTCTGTTCTCCCCCCTCCTGCTGCAGGCACCTCAGACAATGTAAACAGTTAATTTGTTCACCTGCAGGCTCTGGGCAAACAGAGGTCTGGTCACACCTGAGTGGATAACTCGATTACCCCTGTAATGCCAGCGTGGTAATGTACACAAATTCTATTACACGGCAAACCTTGCTTTCGGGCATTTGAAATACCAATCAGGCCAATGTCCACTCCCTTCTTTGCTTTCAATTTATTCTTGGTGTGTTGGAGCTGCACCAGAATGGCACTAAGGTGGGTGCTGAACTCGGAGTCTGGAAGAGATCACTAAAAGACTGTGATCTCAGCAGGGATTGCAGGCCTCCTGCTGTCTCAAAGAAGGTTGGATATGAATTTGGTCCCAGTTCAAAGAGGACTTGTAACTGCTGGAAGCTACCTTTGATCAGTCCTGGTCTTTTTTCTAACAAGCTCTGGGATATTTCAGACTGAGACAAACATCTGGTCAAGGGAGTGACATTCACAGAATAAAGATGAATGGCAAATGATGGGTTAATAACACAATGGGTTTTCAATTTTTCTTTATGGAGTTCACCTGAGTATGTGTGCTAAGTTGCTTCAGTTGTGTCTGACTCTCTGCGACCCTATGGACTGTAGCGTGCCAGGCTCCTCTGTCCATGGGATTCTCTAGGCAAGAATACTGGAGTGGGTTGCCATGCCCTCCTCCAGATCTTCCCAATCCAGGGATCGAACCAGCGTCTCTTACATCTCCTTTACCACTAGCACCACCCTTGAAGCCCATGGAGTTCACATACTCAACAATTAAAGAGCAAACTGTGCCTCTTTCAAAAATGTATTTGTTGATATTGTCTCATGGAGGGAGAACTTTTTAAAAGTTTTTTTTCAGGGACAGAAATTTATTTCCTTAGTCCACCTGTACAGAATATGAGCAGTCTTTCTCTACAAAGATGATGCTACTGATCCCTCAAAGAGTAACCCATGAGTTCTAAATCTTCACACCAGTGATAGATCTGAAATAATCTATTTTTTTTTTTTTTGGCCCATTCTTTGGTATTCAACACCACCATTTGCGAGGTAGTTAGCTGTGGCTAGGGGTTACCTTTGTGACTGAGGAAGAGAATAAAGTTAGCCCTTGTGGATTGGATTCACTATCTTGGCCTTACAGCACTTATTCAAATCAACTGATCTAACTAGCTCTGACTCCCTCCTGCATATGTAATTATATTACAGTTTTGTTTATCTATAAATGAAATAAGGCAGCTGACCTAGCTAGAATATTTTCAGAAGTATTTTACTGTAGTAAATTATGTATATGGTAATGATGTTTTTTAAGCATCACATAGACTCTTTTAAAAGGATCAAATTTTGATTGGCATGGTTTTGGTATTGTGCCTACTTTATTGTATTTTTTTAAATTTGGAAATTAGTTCCTGAATCTGAATTTTCAAATAAACTTTGACAATTTTAAAACAATGGAGATTTACTCTGTGTGTGAGGGGGCCATGTAATACGCACATGAAAAGTATATGACATGGGATAATTCTGACTGGGTGACTACATCATCAGGAGGGAGAAAATCAACTTTTGATCCAAGCCCCACACTCTAACGCTTACCTTGCTCAGAATTCGGATGAGGTCACCTCGTTGGAAGGACAGTTCATCTGACTGGTCACCATGGCAATCCCACAGGCCCTGGTAATAACTGGCATAGTCCACTGATCAAAGAGAGGAGAAATCAAAGTTAAAAGGACCCTGTCTTTTTCAAAGGAGCCCACATTTTTGCTGCAAATGGAAACAAGGTTCTGATATTGCCCCTAGGAAACCTAAGATTCAAGGGATTTGGGATGAGATACAGCCAAACACTCAGCAAGAGCAAATGACTGTGGGAGAAGGAGGTTATTAACTAACATTAAATGTTTACAGATCATCCTTAGTCAGATGCTATTCAATAATATGATAAATATATTCATTTATTAATAAAAGAAAATCAGGCAGGTAATTTTTCACTTGGTTTATAAGTAAGCAGCACAAAGAGATTTTCTGTCAGACTTTCTTCATACAGGCTGTCTACACTATCCAGTGCTGCTTTTTATTATGCACTGAAGGAATGAGGTGTCTCCAACTTCTGCCCGTTTATAAGAAAGGCTGAGTCAGCCAGCACAGATCGGCACTGCAGCCTTAAAGGCTGGCCTCCTCTGTTACACGGGAACTTCATCCTGCACTTCCCACCCAGGTACTTACTATATGAGGTAATTACCAATAAATGTGGAAAAGAATAGCCCAGTTCTTAAGTGGAACCAAGGGGGTGTCTCATCCATTACAACTAAATTCTGGGTGGGCTGGCCCTTTTCCAGCATCTCATTTGTAGACCCTGAACATGTCTGCCAAGATTTATCTGTAAGCCCCCTGGGGAAAAGAAACCAAAGTGATCTGCATTAAAAATGAAAGCAACTGAAGACGACAAACCAAGCTTTAGAAGCAGCCGGAGAGATTTACTGGCCTCCTCAGCAAGACTAGATGGCAGTGATGCTACAGGACAGTCATTGATTCCTAACAATGAAGAATTTGTATTGATCTTCTTCTACCCGGAAAGGTTAAACACTAGAGTACAAAGTGGGAGAGGATCTGGGGATGTGAATGGCAGGAGTGCTAATGCCTCCTGGACCAGGGCTAATGTGGCAGTGCTTGCCATTCCTAGGGACACTGTGTATGAGAACTGTATGCAGAACACCCACAAAAGGTGACATTCCTGACGACAGGAGTCGGGAGTCCTGGTTCTGATCAAGCCTCAAGTGATTTGGGGGGCACCTTATTTTGCCAGTTTCCACCTTTCCCTTCATTTGTCTTGACCCTCTAGTGAGAGTGATGGTGCTAGTTGCTGAGGATGGGATAGGTGGAGAGAAGTGGGCAGTGCGGGGACAGAAGCTCTGCCTATATTTGCTTTTTTCCTCCTTGTTCCTAACTTATGAGCAATTCAAAGAATAAAGGCACAGAAGAACAAGATCCTTATATGTCTCTGGGAAAGAATTTTAGTAGGAACCTTAAAGTGCACAAAAGAGGAGAGAGAGCTATTTAGTTAAGATTCAGATATTGCAAACAGAAGTGAAAATGTTAACCATATAGAAACTCAAGGATATTTTGTTTTCACAGAAAGTGTTTATATATTCAGTAGACAACAGAGGGCAGCAAATGAGATGACTGGACTGGAAACATTCTGCCACAGAGTTATGAACATGTTTGGGAAAAAAAAACCATTGGGAAAAAATGCTAATTACTGAAAAGACAAGGCATATTTTGGCAGGGATATCAGTGTATGAAACAACAGAAAAATATCAGTTCCTGAAAAGTTAAAGTAGTTTTCCCAGAGGATATAATGCATTTTCAGTTGTAATGGAGTTGATTATTCATGCCAAGATTTTGGCTAAGTTTAGGAATGAAAAGTACATTGACATCAATATGTTTCATGGATTTATATATGGTAAAGAAAATAATTTTATAAAAACAGATTTTTAAAAAACATCACTTGAGGTTTTCAAATAGGAAGACTTACAAAGTTATCTTGGCCTTTTCTGGTCTAGCAGATGGGCACTGTGGTGTATGCCCCCCACGTGCCTGGGTGTGGGCCAGCTCCCTGATATGATGGGTACCTTTTGAGTCTCTATGTACAAAGTGATTTGATATTGGATATATAAGACACCTGTGGAGAACACCAGGAAAAAGAGCTATTCTAAAAGCACAGTAGATCGTAGGGAATGCAAAAAGCTAGGAGAAAAACAAAAACCTTCCAAGAAAAACGAACGGTAGAAGACACTTTCAGTTCTTCATAAGCTAAAAGCCCAAAGAAGATACAACTCAGGAATCCAGGAGATCGCTTAGCCTAGTCCAAGAACTGGAATCATCAGAACCATTACAATGCTGCTTTGGAAAAGAAGCAGAATAAAGGATAAAAATGGGAGGAGGTTGGACTGGCAGTCTAAACAGAGGTATCCTGGTATTAATGAAATCAGGGTGGAGGAATGCCTTAACTGGACAAGACTGGACTCTACTGAAGACTCCCAGTTTAAAACAGGTGACTGGCATTTATGTGTATATGTGCACACAACTTCACTACATTCACTCTTTAGCCTTCAGCAAACATGCAAGACACTGGGAATTCTGCATGGGCCATACACATGGTCCCTACCCTTAGGGCTGCCATCCAGCAGGGGCAGCACCATGAAACAAAGTCACACAACTATTTATTTATTTATGATTGTGATATATCTGCAAATGAGAATCTGAGGGTGCTGTATAACAGGGAATCTAACATAGTCTGAGGGATCAGGGAAGCCTTCCCTGAAGCTTTAAGTTGTAAAACAAAAACCTGATAAAATCTTGAAGAGGGGAAGAGGTAAGACCACGGAGGGCTTTATTCCTGTAGCTTGGTCCCAGGAAGAGCTAGACGGCTGGGAGCCTGCTGGGCCAGGCCAGCTTCTCCCTAGGCTTGCCCAGCACTCCTATGAACAGAGGATGTGTGAGGAGACTAGGACGTCTTTAGACCAGTAAGGAATTGGGAGCCTGAGAGAAGATTGACTCTCTGGGAGGGTCTGAGGCTCCTTTAGGTTTACATTCCTTTGGCAGCAGTCTGAGATCAGAAATGGTGCAGCATTCTGACCATTTAATTAATTCAAAACATCCTCATTCTCATTTTGAGGACATTATTCCATCTAATTATTTTTTTCCAGTCTGTCCATTTGGAATGAAAAACAAAAGAATAAAGCTTAATGCCAGCATTTCTCAATGTCTTTCCAAAAAACGTAACTCTGCACTAAATAAAGCCTGGTAATTCAAAAGCAAAGCACTAATATATTCAGCATAAAACAGACAGAGGACCTAGAGCAATAATGACACCACTAATAACTAAAACAGTTATAACAATTAACAACAATTACAATGATAGAGAAGCTAATGGGTATGATCACAGCATTTAAATTGCTAGCAGAGCTGAGGAGGACTTTTACTAGAGGGAAAAAAAGGGGCAGCATCTTATATTTTTTTTAATCCCATGTAAGAGAAGCTATGCCCCCAAGCAGGCAAAATGTCCTAGAAGAATAGAAGCAGAGCAAGTTAAAAATATATTGTTTTTCTCTCTTTTCTAGGTATTTATTGCAAAGCATTTGTCATTCCACACCAGGTCTTTACAACCAGTGATAGTGTCATTTCTCTAGTAACGGAGGCCAAGTTGGTGCTACTATTGACAGAGTCGATATTCGAAAATGAGTCACCATGGTGTGGAGAGTTCTAAGGTGAAAGGAGCGGACACAGTTCTGCCTGCCCCACTCATTAGGGACAACAGAGCTTGACCATGCTCTTTCCAGAGTTCACATGTCACTTTGGGTTTCTGTTTGAGGGATATTGGGTAGCTCCAGAATTCATGCTGTGACCAAGGAAAAGAGGCTAAAGGCAAGCCAGCATGTTGTTTACACTTTCTTGATAAGCAAAAGGACTGTGCCAATGTCGCCCTGGGTATAATTACTTAATAGATTATGGAAAACAGAGACAAAAGGAGAAGACAGATAAAGCCAGTTCTTGCTAAAGCATGAGAAAAGGATAAAGAAGGCCAAAGCAGTGGCCTGTTGGAAGGGACTTGAAATGTTCTCTAGACCAGCCCATGAAGGCCACTGTGTACATACAGTCCATTAAGCAGACTCAGTCTCATAACTTATTAGCTATTTCAGAAAGAAAGACATAGAAAAATTTGCCAAGCTCTACTGACTATGATACCAGAACAGGAAAAACCACTAAACAATACTATTTGCTTTTTTCATAGCTTTTTAGTCTTTGAGTTTTGAAATTACTGGGCTTCTCTGGTGGCTCAGATAGTACAAAATCTGCCTGCAATGCAGGAGACCCAGGTTTGATTCCTGGTTCAGGAAGGGAATGGCAACCCACTCTAGTATTCTTGCCTGGAGAATTCCATGGACAGAGCTTGGAGAGCTACAGTTCACAGGGTCACAAAGAGTCAGGCACAACTGAGTGACTAAGACTTTCAGTTTTGAAATTATTATGGTTCTTAATGTTATTAAGCATGATCTTGAAGCCAGGCACATTCACAGATTCTAATTTTCATCTCGTGTGTTCCTTTTATTGGGCCAAAATTATAGTTGGGTGATTATCCACTCATGTTTGGTCTTGGAAAACAGGTTTCAAAAAGTATTAACAAGAGCTGCAAATACCTCTGTGGATTCCCTCTGTTTCTTTTATGTAATAATTTACTCCATTGGCGGCCACTAAAGTGGAAAAAATACCTCAGAAATGGAAAGCTCATCAGCAATCATTTTTCTGCAGAAATGACTGAACATGGTCTCCTCCCTGGCTGAGTTTGGCCATAACTTCAGAGCAAAAATAACCTGTTTCAAGATCTTCTTTGGTCAGAGGTTTGACATTTATAAGGATGATTCATGCCTCCAGCCCTGCTTTTGATCTGACATGGCATAGCCAAGCAAATGGCCAGTTGTTTTCATACAAACAGCAGAGAATGAGTTTTACTTTTGGCTACCTGGACATGCCTTCTCATGACAGAGAATGGAGATAAGCTATCATCGCCAAAGATACTTAGTGTTAGACCGTTAGGCTGATGGGTTAGAATTTAGTGAAAATCTGAGGTGTTGAAGAGTCACTCATTAGAATAACCCTGTTACTAACAGTCAAGCTGTAAACTGAGCTCTTTATAGATTGAACAATCAATACTACAAGCCTGTGATAGATTTTCTAGGTAACAGAATAAAATAAAAGAAATTACATCTTGCAGGGTCATTAACACCCAATCAGGATAAACTGAATTCTTTTTTTCTCTCTCTTCTGATAAGATCTTAGTTGGGCTTTAAAAATGTTAGCAATTCCATCAGGGAAAAAGCACAGCATTCCAGGGGAAGGATCCCTGAAATAGTGAAGAAAAGCAAGTAGATTTTAAAGGTAATCCTGGTAGCCATGGTATCATTTAGGAGAAAATACTTTTCCCCCTCAAAGGGCATGTGACACCTGACTTGCCCAAGTGAACCAAACTTGTGTAGCTTGCCTATTATAGAAGAATTTACACTGTCCTGGAGCTCTTGCCTTTTATATGTCTACCCTTCCCTCAAACCTCTATATTTTATTGTTTTAAAGCTAAGTAATGACACTTGGATGTTACATATTTGTTGCCATTTCTATAGCTCCTTTGTAGGAAAGCCATCATATAAATTCAATAAATAAATAAGTAAATATAATAATAATAAAAATTCTTGCCTCAGATTCTGCAGAGAGAGGGAAAAGTCCTCTTTTGCTTTTTAATCCCTAAGTCACCAATCATTATAACTGGTGGGAAGTATAAACCATAGAAATGTATTTAGAGCTCACTGCCCTTTAACAACACCTATTTTGGAGGCAGAAAGCTTGAGGAACAAAGGTTTTTGTTTTTTTGTTTTTTAAAGAAGTATTTGGATTATAGCTGTTGGAACAGTTAAGAGACAAATCTCTCCTCACTCTTCAGACTGAACCTTAAAAAGAGGAGTAGAGGGAGAAATGAGAAGGGGGAGAAGTCTGAAACTGAATTTTAGGCTTTTGCCAGAAGGCTGCTGCTTCCTGAAGGGAGTTTAATATAAAGCTGACCATAAGAAGCTTCTAGTTACTCCATCCAAGCTGTCCACACGAAGTACTTCTTTCCTGCACCAGTGAGGGAAGTTGGTTGAGAAAAGGCATATGTGGGATATGGGTTGGTAAAGAAACAGACTTTTGTTGTTGTTGGAATTCTGTACAGCAAGCAGAACAGTAAAAAAAAAATTTTTCACAGTGGACTTAATCACAAGCGCTAACAGTCATGAGGTCCTTACTTGAAACTACACTAACATTCCTGTCATACTTGCTTCACTTCTCTTTGGCTTTGGCTCGTGACTTCTGGTCCTGCCTCTTTGCTGTTTTTTCTCTCATTTGGAGAAGCTGGGTCCTTCACTAAACCTGTTACATATTCACTTCCCATGGAGAATTCACCCAGGAAGTGGGCTTTGCTGAATGGATTAGGAAGAGAAGAAAAGGCACGAGGAAACAGAGAAAGAGGAGAATGGGAAAAGGTGGAGAGACCGGAGAAACAGGAGGGGAAAAGGACAGAAAGAGGGAAAGAATCCCTAGGCTTAAGACTTCCTTGGGATCTCAAAGAAAAAGTCAGCCAGTATCTAAATCAGTCGCTTCCAGGCTCTGCTGATGGCATGAACGTCCTTGAGGTGGCCTGTACATCATATATTCCTTTACAGACAATGATAGACTAGGACCTTGGTCGACTTGAGGGGGCTTTAGAGGGGCATCTGACCTTAGAAAGGATGGGCTGACTAACAGACTGAAGCATGGTTAACAGTCTGGGATGAATAAGATGTAATTTTGTATTCAACAAACCTGTTACATATTCATTTCCAAATGTGCCTGGAATCAAACCAGGCCATCAGAAGTCAGCATCACCAAGCAATTCTATCCTTCACCCCAAGCTCACTTTTCAGATCTGACACATTTCCATTCCCCTCTGAACTTGCAATCTCCGGGCCTCTCAGACAGGAGACATTTCCATTCTTTCCATTCTCAATCCTCCGATCTTTTAGAGATGAGGCAATTCTATTTTCACTGTACTGATTTAAGAAATACTGATAGGGAAAAATAAATATCTGGTTCGGCTTCTCACCCTCTTTAGGATAAATCTTAGCCGTTCTGGGAACATTAATTAGAGTGAACGGGTGGCTACTTTTAAGGTTGAGCTATTTCCCCGTCTAGTCATCTTATTCGGGGCTGTTGAGGTCAACACACCAGTACCCTCTTAGTTAGCAAGTCCAGTAATGTCTGTAGTCAGAGAACGGTGCTTTCTCTGGTGGGAAGCCTGAATATCCTACCCAGCTCTGTACATTTTTGAAGCTCTCATACCTCCTTTTTGTTGAGTGCCACTCTCATCCTCTTCTAGATCACGCTCTTCATCTGTGGGGATAAACATGATCAGCATTAGCAATTAGTGGTCAACAGTCTATTATTTGCACTGATGGGTCTTCTTTCTCTGAGCTCAACACACCCTCTTCTTTAAGGCAATAATTACCGTATTCTTTTTTAAGTTTATTTATCTTTTATTTAAGGATAATTTCTTTACAGAATTTTGTTGTTTTCTGTCAAACCTCAACATGAATCTGCCATAGGTATACATATAGCCCCTCCCTTTTGAACCTCCCTCCCATATCCCTCCCCTCTAGGTTGATACAGAGCTCCGTTGGAGTTTCCTGAGCCATACAGCAAATTTCTGTTGGCTCTCTATTTTACATATGAGAATGTAAGTTTCCATGTTACTCTTTCCACCCTCTCCTCATGTCCATAACTCTATTCTCTATGTCTGTTTCTCCATTGTTGCCCTGTAAATAAATTCTTCAGTACCATTTTTCTAGATTCCATATATATGCGTTAGAATACGATATCTGTCTTTCTCTTTCTGAATTACTTCACTTTGTATAATAGGTTCTAGGTTCATCCACCTCATTAGAACTGACTCAAATGCATTCCATTTTATGGCTGAGTGACAGTCCATTGTGTGTATGTACCACAGCTTCTTTATCCGTTCATCTGCCAATGGACATCTAGGCTGCTTCCATGTTCTAGCTATTGTAAACAGTGCTGCAGTGAACAATGGGATACATGTGTCTTTTTCAATTTTGGTTTCCTCAGGATATATGCCTCCATGTTCTTTTTAAAAAAATCATTTCTCACCTTCAAAGTGGCCTTCTCTCCCTCTCTGTTCATTCATTCACAAACATTCTTAAGCGCTTACTATATGCAAGCCATTGCCCTAGGAGCTGGAGGTGTGGCACCAGACAGGACTGGTCAGGCTCCTGCCCTTGTGAAGCTTCCAATCCCCTGAGTTATTTAGGTGCCTATCATTAGGATCCCAATCCTCTTTCTCAGACCCTGTTTCTCCTTCCCTTTGAGAATTCTCTTCAAAATGTGTTATCTCCATGTAAGTATTCAGAGTTTGTATATGTGAAGCTAAGCACATGTTTAAACCCTCTGTGATTAATTAATCCTTAATGTATCAAACGTTCTTCAATTGTTACAGAAGCTGGTCATATACACAATTTCATGTTCTTGGTACTTGGAGCTTGTAGTTATCTTTTTACTGTTGATATTCAGGCTGCCTCGTTCATGAGAGTGTGAGCTCCTGAGGGCAGTTGGAATGAATGGCAGGTACACAATGAATTCTAAGTCACTGCCATTGTCTCACTCCATCCAAGTGTTTATATAGTCAGAATCACAACATGGGATTTCTTACCTTCCTTAACCTGTTTCATCCCAGACTTTGTACTATCTGATAACATGAGAATTGGGTCCTTATCAAGAAAGCATGAGTACCAGAATCATATTAAGCTGTTTTATATGTGGGGTAAAATGTACAGAAATATACTTGCTAGTCTCCTTTTCATCACTACCACACACACACAAAAACACACACACACACACAAACATTCAGAGAATGGGGCATAAAAAACAACATTTTGAGGGTTGAACACTCAGTTTCTTCTGGCCACATATACTTTCCTTTCTCTTTGTGAATCTGAGGGCACTTACCTGTCTTGATCCCCAGAGTTATACCTTTAAATGGAACTTTTGAGGTGACGGCCCAGGACAGCCTCCTCTTTAAATATAAGGTTTACAGGGCAACATGAGTTACAGTATGTCAGACTAGGAGAAGTAAACTCTAAGCTCCTAACTATGAAGAACCAGCATAAGAGTATGCAACACACTACAGGACATTAAAGAATTACAATTAATTTCACATACAAAATGAAATAGTTCCCCTGCAAAAATTTAAATTAATATTGTTATTGGGATTGATACTTTGGGAAATAAGTCACATGTTACTAACATTTAACTAGGCATATAACATATATATATATAACATAAGCCTGCCCTTAAGGTCGTATGGGAGAAGGGCTCAACTCTCCTAATCTCTGTGTACGACACTGCGGCAGAGAATTTCCTACTCACTGCCTGAAGTGCTACCCCACCTCTCCATGAGGAATAAGGATGTGAGATAATGGAGGAGTGAGATCAAATATCGGAAATAGATCGCACTGAAATCAATCACATTTAACATCATTCTTTGCACACGGTCTTCTTGTTATTACCTGCATTTCCTTCCTTTCTCTGCCATGATGCTTTTTGTTTTTGATGTGGGACCAATTTCGCAGGATTGAAAACATTCAAAGAAGAGTTGGTATGTGCTCAGTTTTAGAGATACCCAATAGTTTGGACAGAGAACAGCTCTTTTGCTGATATCAGACAACTTAATCACAAAGACCAGTAATTCGCTGTGCTGAGGCACTTCTGCAGAGAGGGTTTATTCTACCTCTGCTGTCTGTGCGCAGATGTCTCTTCCTCCCAATTCTAATCAATGTAAATTGGGTCAGATCTCCGCTGTGAATTACAAATTGGATCCGAAGTTGGAGGGTCACTGTGCCTGCTACTCCTCCCCCTTCCCACCACCATTAGATGGGAAGCTACACCAAAGATCTTTTCTAAATAAATCAGACTTTATTGTAAAACTCGGCCACTGACGAGACATAACCTCATTAGCATTGATTTTAAAATAAATTATTGAAAGTGGCTTGCCTGCTCTTTGCATTTGTAAAATAGGAGAATGTAAATGTATTTGCAATGATAAAAATGAAAACTAAAACTTGATTCCTTTATCCTTTCAGGCAACATCACTTAAACCAGTCATGATACAAAAATGGAAAAAAATAAAACTCTGCTTTATGCAGTTCAATTATAGAACAGATACTCTGATTTCCATTGGGCCTGTAGAGTCACCTAGAAAGAAAGCAGAATGTTGGCCACAGGTCTTACATATCATTCATCAACGTTTCCAAGCGCTATGGTGGTGCATGCGAACCAGGATGCTCCAATCCCTATGTCTATCTAGGTCTGTCCTTCCCAGGTGGCTAAAAGCAGGCCTCAGAGTAGGAGCCCAGCCACTGAAGTGAGAGGTTGGGTGCTGTGTCTCTGCGGTCTTTGAGGGAGTAAGTATGGGGACCATCACCTGGTGAAGGCAAGTGCCCTCCCTCCACAGCTAGATGTGTCCTGTCAGCATTGTCCCAGAGTAAAAAGTGAAAGTAAAGTGTCCGTCGCTCAGTTGTGTCTGATTCTTTGAGACCCCGTGGACTGTAGCCTGCCACCCTTGCCAGGATTGTCCAGGCAATAATACTGGTGTGGGTAGCCACTCCCTTCTCCACGGGATCTTCCTGACTTGGGTCTCCTGCATTGGCAGGCGGTTTCTTTACTGTCTGAGCCACCAGGGAAGCCCCCAGCTTCAGAGGGCACCACACAAATAGCTGAAGGGTTAGTTGCACAGTCGCGTCTGACTCTTTACAACCCCATGGACTATAGCCCACCAGGTTCCTCTGTTCAAGGGATCTTCCAGGCAAGAATACTGGAGTGGGTTGCCATTCCCTTCTCCAGGGGATCTTCCTGACCCAGGAATTGAATCCAAGTCTTCTGCATTGCAGGCAGATTCTTTACTGTCTGAGCTACCAGGAAAGCTGAGGCGTACAATTTATCTCGGATTTGTCCGTGAAGTCAAACTGATATCTTTCAAACTCCAAAATCAAGAAGACTGATTAATATGGCAACACGCAAAAAAAAAAACTGCTCACAAAAGGGGGTTAGACAGCCAAATTTCTTTTTTTTTTTATCTGTAAGGTGAGGCTTTAATTTTAAAAAGATTATTTTGAAAAAAAACTTTTTAGGCTAAAGAACTTGTTGAATTTCTGTATAAGAATATTATTAGGCTTTTTAGCATGACATCTACTAAAATACATCTTCATTTAAGGAGGAATTAAAATTTATGTGCTGCTCAACTTTAAACAGTAATAGATTATAATGGTTCTTGCTCCTAACAGCGCATATGGGAACCCAACCTTACACAGGCTTTAAACAAATTAACCTCTAAAGATTACTGTCCACTTATTACATTAAATGCTCTACTTGATTCCCAAATATTTCATTTCAATTGGGAAAACAGTTGAGGAAGATTCTGTTAACTGTGCGAATGTGTAAGAGAACCATGGGGTATCACAAATGAGCATCTCCAGTATCCAGAGAGTTGATTTCAATCAACACTTTTGGCACAATGTCAGGGACACTAATGAGAGGCTGAGAGGAACAGCACACTGACTCCACTGTGGGGACCCGGAGAGAAGCCAGCTTGCTATGACACCTAGCTCCTTTCTGAAGTGCTGCTCTGACATCAGTTGAACTGGGAATAAAATTTTTAAAATGACTAGATAAGAAAGAGGGAGGTCACTTCTCTCAAGTAAAGCAAAGTGACAGAAGCTTTAAAAATGCTGAATGTATCAATGTGCAACCAGATGTCAAGGTGCTCTGGTGACAGATGTAGCAGAAATGCAGATAACCTCGAAGTGCAAAGGGAACAGGAGAAAAATGGAAACAGAAACCACTCCACAGAATGCACAGATATGTTATAAATCCATGGATGCTACAGCACCTCTTCAAATAACATGGCAAATAGGAGCATGATGCTAATAGCACATTTAATTCTCTGTTGTATAGCTGGTAATCTCAACTGTTACCTCAAAATATTTGCATCCTATCTCCGTGGTAGGATCTTGAGTACTAGATATTAAACTCAATTTTTGCTAACTGCAACACTTGGAATACACTGAATTTAATTTCAAAAATCATAATTGAGCACCTACTAATTGGAGGAGAAAAACCTAAATACAAATCCCTGGGGTAAAGGCTGCAACAGAGCTCAGTTCCAGCTGAGTCTCTGGGAGGCTGTCACTGAGGAGACTCAGTGGGTCCCCTTTCACAGACTGGGGGCAGGGATTCAAAGTAGAAGAAAATGCACGGTTCCAGTTTTGGTGCTGGTCAAAAGCAGATTTGTCTGGAGCCAGGGGTGCACAGGGCCGCGGGGAAGAAAGGCCAAGAAGGGGCCTGACGGTAGCTTTGATTCTTTGATGCGCCCCTCATGGAGCCCTATTTTCCATGAAACTGGAACTTGTTTCTTCACAAACTTTGTACTTTTGGTGTCTGCTTTTCTTCTTTCCTTAGACTTCTTGCTACCATCATTCCCCCTTTCTGTCAGTCTGTACAATTGTATGGGGGAAAAATAATTCCACAGAATGGTTTCCATTTGTCTCAAATGAAAATAAAAAAAAAACCAGTTATCTGCTTTATTATAAAGTGATCTGGTTTCTGAGTCTATAATGACCCTCCAGGACAGTGCGGGCAGCCTCAGAATGTGCACACATTCCCAGGGAAGGCGCTTTGTCTTTCCATGTGCTCTCCTGAAATCTCTCTAGACAGCACGGCCAGATTCTGTTGCTACTGCAGCTGCTGCGAGGCCTCAGTTACAGCTCTTCAATGATCTCAGGTGCCTTGCCTGCTTCCAGGCTTGAGGCCCCAAAAACAAACCTGATAAACAACTGTCCTTTTGTGGAATCTGGAATCATGAAACTGGGCCTGTGCTAGGCTGCAAAATAATTTGGGGGAGGGGTGAAAGAGGGTTCAGAAAAGCCTTCCATTTTCTACATATTGCTTTAGTATTTCTTTGTTGGTAGTTCCCTACAGTTTAATCTACTGCACATGAGATCTTTAAAATCAAGGGCTCCCATATTCTTAACATGGATATTCAGAAATCCCAGTAGATAACAATCCTGAAACCATATTATCTAGGACTCACATTGTGGTCTTGGCTGAAAACCTCGAGTGCTCTGGTTTTCCCTCAAGGGAAGGAGAGTGCTAGCCATGTAGCAAATGCTAATTATCCCATGATTAATGTGATGTAGTGCATTTAATTTGATGATCCATACACTATTTTGATTAGGAAAAAACATTTTTGTATTGACTTGGTATACGTTACAGGCACTTTTCTTTCAAAACTAGGAAGTCCATTAAAATTATATTCTGGAAGGAGATCTCACTTACACAGCCTTCCCCATAGAGACAGTGAGGCTGGTGTAGGCCCCATCCCAAAGAAGAAGGAGAAGCAGAATTGACGGGCTAAATCTCCTCTACAAAGCACATTTAACTGTTACTGTGAGACGTGTCTTAGAGGCCCAAGTCATTTGATTATTGATGAGTGTGCAATATTAGCACAATCCCACCTTACTGTCAACTGTCCCTCCACCCAGCACCTGTCTTCGCAGTAAAAATGGGCCTGAGCAGAAGGTGTGAGCCACTTTCCATCTGCTCAGGCTTTTCAGTTTCACCTGCTTCACACGTATCACTGAAAATGTCCAACCGGACTGTCTTAGGTCTGGTTGGCGGAGATGGGGAATGAGCCAATTCCCAGGATTCTTCAAAGAGGCAACACTTTCTGTTTAAACGCCACCGAATGGAGGACAGCCAGCATTTACTGAACACTGCCTTTATGCCAGGGCTCTCAGTGCTTTATGCATTCTATTCCAGGCTGCTCATGCATCCTTTGTGACAGCTACTACTGTTCTTCCCATTTTACAGCTGGCAAAACCACCCCTGAGAAACAGGGCAGATAACTTGCTCAAGGTCTCACAGCTGGCAGATGGCAGAGCAGGTCCATCCTGACCCAGAGCCAGCACTGTTACTGTGACATCATGCTGTGTCTCACATGTCACTGCTCAGGGGGTGGTCTTCTGAGATGAGTGTCAGGCTCCCTCACATCTTCCCTCAATTCCTCCAAGACAGGGAGGGTGGCACAGGCAAAACTAACCACAATTCCAGAAGCAACAAGCTGAGTAGCATGGACAGGAAGCTGGCTGATGGAGACTTGTCTCTGAAATAATTGCATCGTAATAAAATGCCAATAGATCCCAACTTCAATGCAGTCTCTAAAAACTGTGATGGATAGAAGCTTTGGGGAAAGAACCTGTTGGCTGGGAACAGCCCTGTCCTTTAGAAAATAAACCAGCAAGTTGGCTGCTTTTGCCCTAACCTGGAAAGAGACCCTGGTTTTCCTGTGATGTGGCCTTCCTCACTTCTGAGGGACAGTTGTTGTAAGCATAGGGTAAGTGGCTTTCCTCAAGAAAGTAGACCAGTCTCCATGTCCTTGGAGTCCACTCCAATATCCAAACTGGCATGAGCTTTGGCACACTGGGCAGTGCCATAATGGCTGAGGGTAGGGTTTTAAGAGGCTTGGGAAGGATGGTTGCTAAGAAACCAGTCACACATTCAGTAACCCACCTGGGGTTAGGTTTTATTTTCTGAGGCATCCTTCCCTTTACTCTCCTTTGCTCTGTGTGTCTGAGCATCAGCTGCCTTCTCCCTGTTCCTTTGAGAAGTAAACACGGGCGCTAGCAACCCTTCTTTGCTCCGCAGAAGGCTGAGTGGCTCTGTGAGCTTTTCCCAGAGCACTCTTACACAGCTGTGACCTCAAGTGGAGTGTCACCTGGATATCTCCCCCAGCCTGGGCAGCAGCAAGCAGAATGTGAGCTTATCAGGAACCTCTGGCCAAGTTGGGGAGCACATCTCCTTTTAGGGGTTGTTGTGATTTAGATCCATTTCCGCACCCTGCTGTTGCGATGGAGCAGACTGTGAAAGGGAAGATTCTCAGAGGAGCTGTGTTTTAATGTAGCAATTTGATTCAATTTTCCACTCTATAAAATTACCCATCACCGCTCGTTGCTTTCTAACAGACACCTTCACTCTTAATTTAACAATCCTATCGAATTCTGCCAGGGAAATTGGAAAAATTTATCACCTGTGAAATTTTATTTTCCTTTGGTTGTATCTGTTTTTGTAAAACTTCATTAACGACGATGACTTGCTGAGGAAATTATCATTTTTTTTTTTAACTTCAGACACAAGAAATGGCTCGACCTCAACCAAGATATCATTTGCATAATAAAACACAACAAAAAGGCTGGGGAAGTCAGCGACTGGCAGAGGCTGGAAGTGCTGGGAGAAGAAGCAGGCTCTTCTTGTCGTGGGTTGGAGACTGAGTGCGTGAGGTCCCAGTCAGGAGGAAATGTACAGCTACAGCCCTGCAACTCAGGAAGCAATGACGTAGCTTCTCCCCAAGGGAGAGATGAACGCGGTGTTGACAGGGTTGAACCCTTCTTAGGAAGGCTTGAAATGTCAGTTGCTTACTGACAATATTTTTAGCAACCAGCCCTGACTTCAGGGGCCTGAGTGTTAGGTTCACCTCAGCTCCTAGGTTCATCTGGGATTGAGGTTTAAATTGCTATAAATTTAGACTTAACTTGGATTTCTCAGCAGAGCACTGAACTCCTGGCAAATTTCCACAGGAGCGATCTTTCTGAATGGACTTGGAGATTCAGCGTTCTGTGGTCTAACTACCTCACCATTGAAAGGCTCAGGCTTCATTTTTTGCACAGTCTGACCCCCACTGGGCTCTGCACTGTTCAGCAGCTGCTATTACCCACACATGAAGTGGCTGGGCAGGAGCAGGGATGACTACACAGTTTTTGAGATGCTGATTATCATGCCTTCGGAAAAAAAAGAAATACGTACAGTAGACCTGGGGTAATGGTGGGCAGAGGACGCATGTTAGGTCTATTAGCAAGAGATGGGATTTGATTCGTGGTGTATCTGGACTAGGCAAAGTGAACTGTGCTCTGTCAAGGCTTTACTGTGTTACTGAAAAGGCTTGTCAGCGTTTATATTTCTGCAGTCTTTTCATATCCTTCATCATTTGAGGTGACTTTCCATTATCTTCACAATTACACAGAAAAGAAGTTCAAACTAGAGAGTTTTGATGAAACTCGCGGTGAACCTATGAGAACCAGCATGAGTATTCTTGACTCTTGAATCTGTTGATGTTTGTAATAAATTACTTCACGTGCAGAGATAAAAGACACTCCCCACCCCCATCAACTCATCTTGCTCCCAGGGCAGGGCTTCTGTGCTGGGAATCACGGAAGCTTCCCTGTAGTGCCTCCTTCAGAGGTTTGGCTTCCTCTGGAGCTGTCCAAGTTGTACTCTTCTACCAGGTCTAGAGTGTCTAAACCAGAGGAAGGTAGTTAGAAGACGAAATGTCTCACCTGGTAAGATTTCATAAATATCTTCTTCTTTCTCCTCCGTAGCCTCTTTGAGCCCCACGCTACCAGGCAAGAGAACGGGTCTGCTTTGGGAACCAGAATTCGAGGAGTCAAAACCATCGATGTCATCGTACATCTCTTCTTCTTCCTCTTTCTCCTCTTCTTCCTCCTCCTCTTCCTCCTCTTCATATGGAATGGTTAAGGAGCTCAGGTCTGTCAGGGCAGGGATGAGAATGAATCAAGATAGGGTGAAAAGGAAAAGGATAAGTCAGGGAAGGAAGGAGGGAGAAGGAGGAGGAGGGATGAGAATAAAAGATGTCAGAAGAAAATGAAACACCAGGTTAAGTGCTGTTATTTCTAATGTGGGACTTGGTGGCAGGAAATCTACAGAAAAGGCCAGACTAGCACTGCATCAGGTTTAAACCATCAACATAAATCCTTCCTTGCAATAAAACTTGATCAGGATGAAGCAGCCCTGAAAAGTATGGGTGTGTGAGAGCACACGAGGTGAAGGGAAGAGAATAGGCCAGAAGAGGAAATGCCAGCGTGCTTCGCGCTGCTTGTCAAATGGAAAACTGGGAGGGTGAGTGATGGCCTAGGTTCTCCAGGGCGCACGGAGCCTGGGAACTATGGTGGCTTCCATAGGATACCTGAGCTGTCACGAGCTCATTCATCTCCCCCATGGTCTCACTGCAGAATTGCAGAGAGGTTTGCTTGTAAAGAGAAAAGCGGACAGAAGTGGAAGAGGAAGAGAAAGTGGGATGTGGAAAAATATAACAGTAATATAGGACCAGATGGAATGGCTGAGTGATGTGGTTTCCATGTCCTTTTGCAACTGTGCAGTCTGGCTGACCTTAAAATGGGTCACCACATAGAGGATGTTGAGCCATTACAGCACGGGGGAGCACAGGGCAGGAGAGGGAGATTGCTTTCTTATTTTAATGGGGAACTGGGAAGGTTCATTCTCTGAGGCGCAGTATAGTGCTCTCTGAAACCCTGCTGAGGGGCCTCTGCAGGATGGGCGAGAGCAAGCAGGGTGCTCTGGGGAAGAAAGAATAGAGAGACATCCGATGCTCATTTCGAAATGCAGTAAAACTGTTTGGCTTGATTAGGCTTTTAATAAAGATTTTGCAACTATTTTCATCTGAATTCTGGTGCCACCTCATATGAGGAAGGGATCAAAGACACATCTGTGGCTTAAACCATATGTTATTATTTTGTTTGTTTTAAAATAAAATGGAATGAATAATTTCTTCAATGTGGGATTCTGAAAGTACCACAGGGTACAGCTCAATAAAGCTGCTTGGAGTTTTATTGAGGTTTACACACTTAGGGGTATATTACACGCATAAATCCAAGGCACCTAGATGAGAGCGTACCCTGTAGTCTCACCATCAATGTTCATGTTTGCCTAGTTCTAGTCTATTATACGTGATGCTCTTGGTAGTTGCAATAGTTTGTTCCTGTGATAGTAAAGGCATAAACTGAGTAAAAGAGGCAATTGTAATTAAAGCTCTGGTGCTTCCTTCTTTTTCATCCACAATAAAATCTTATAGCAGAATTAAAAAAACTAGATGAAAAGGCTTGGTGTTTTTAGGTTGATGTTCTTCTCACTAGGTCTTGGGTCACGTATGAAGTTGGTGCTTCTGCCTTTCTGCAGAGGCAGGGTCCTGCCATGAGGTATGTGTACCATCAAGAGGGTTATCAGTGTCAGGCGATAGACTCAAGGCTGGCTGCTCCTACCTGCCGGGCCCCTCCCAGACAAGGCTGCCTGGGCCCTGTCACTGCTGTGCCTACAGGATGGCCAGCAGAGGGTAGTCTAAGAGCAGTCATTTAACATCTTCAGGCAGGACTCTTCCCAGTCAAAGCAAAGAGCATTTGATTGTGGTTTGGGAAACAGCAATTTGTTTTTTGTGTCCAACGTTCTTAAAGGCCACCTAGATGAGTTTATATTTCTACTTGACTAAAACTGGAAGATTTTGAACCTAAACCACATCTAGATGACTTTGGTATCATGTATTTCCTTTCCAGAATATAAGGGGTTAGGAGATACTGAATTGAGCTGAGCTGGTTCTTAGCATCTCTTTTCTGGTGATTATAAATATTACAGACCTGCCTGTAGGTAGGTGGAAAAGCTAGAATGATACTAGAGGTCACCTCCAGGTTGATGGTTTCTTTTCCTTCTGAATCACACATGGTACTATTTGTTGTTATGTGAAAGATATGATAGGGAGAATGGGCAGATAAAAATATATTGAAGTCCATGGATTATATTTATACAATACAACTTGAATTGAAAACAGACTGAAATACTGTTTCTGTAATAACGATACTTACCCTTTAACAAGAAACCTATTTGATCCACCCAGTCTCTGGCTTCAGCTGGACTAGAAGCTGTAAACTAGAGAAAAATTAGTGCATTAGTTTATCACTTTCACTAAAATTTCTGTGAATCCTTTAGGGAGGTTCAAGGGGAGGAATCTTGTGAGCTGAACTGCAGAGTCAAGTAGAAGGCTCAGAATTCTCATTAATTCTCAGATTCCTGAGAATTAAAATTTAGAAAAAAGATCAAAATCCCACTCAAAGTGGTTTTTCTCCTTCAGTAACTTTGCATACCCAAAGTTGACAGCTGGATTTGAATCCTGAATTCATGTTCATGTGCATTCATTCATTTGATTACCCATTCATTCATCAGGCATTTATTGAGAACAGTTTACAGAGAAAAAGGCAAACCCAAATTCCTGACTTCAGATCAACGTGTCAGTTTTGGAGACAGCACACACACTTGACAAGGGAACACTACAAAGTAAGTGCATCTGAAAACAGCTGGATGTTGAGAAAAGACAGGGAGCACTTATCATCACCTATGGTAAGCCAGGGAGGCTTGTTGAAGTAATACTGTTTGGGTTGAATTTTTAAAGAGAGTTGGTGGAAACTGGTGGAGGGAGCTGAACATTTCAGGTAGGGAGAACCAGCCGCCAAAGATTAGAAATGAGACCATCAAGTATAGGGAAGGTAGGCAGATCAGCTTGACTGGAGAACAGTTAACAGATAAAGCTGGAGAGCTGAGGGTCAAAGAATTGAGGAAAAGGCTTTGAGTATTAGGAATTCAGATTTCAAGTGCAGGCAATACAGATGAAGCCACTGTAAATTCTAGCAAAAGGAGAGGGAGATTCTTTCACTTATTGTGAGTAGGACAGACTGAAATAGGGAGAAATTAGAGACAGATCAACTAGAAGGCTACTTAACTAGTCCTCTGAAGGAAGTGATAGGGACTTAACTATTGTGATGGCTGTAGAAATAAATCAGAAGGGAAAGATCCAAAGGATATTGTAGAGGAAGAATGCACAGACTATGGTAATGACTTGCATTCAATGGGCCAAAGAAAAGAAGTAAACAAACTACATCCTGATTCACAAAACAGACCATCACAGGCTTTAGTAATTTCTTATTTTAAATGAATCAACTTGAAATGACTGTTCCTGAAAAACATTTTTATTATCTGGTCATTAGGGTAAGATAAAAACATGTGCTGTACAAGAAACTTAGATTCCTGCTTAAAACTTATTAATAAATACTGTCATTCTTGATTTCTTAAAAACACTTGTCTATACAAATGACTAGGGAAATTGTTTTAGACTTACATAAATTTTTATCTGGGCCTTGCAAATCAGAACTTAATAATAAAAATAGGTCTATAAAAAATTCCATAGAAAAGTTTGGTTTAAATTGAAAAATTTCTTTTGAAATTACATAATTAAAACCTAGGTCAGTTTTACAAAATAAGGGTGAGGATACTGTAGAAACAGGAAAGGATGAGTGCTGAGAAAGACTTGAAGGGTCAAAGGGTTACGTAAGTGGTTAATATTAACCTTAGCATGGCTTTTCTCTTTTTCTTAAGTTAGCTAAAGTTTTTCTAAATTGTTTTAGTACAACTGTGATAAAAGTAGCCAACAAGGAGGAAAGAATACGTGTATACACCCACAAATTATGTGTATTCAATGTAAAAGTATATTTTTGGTGAAAAATCACTATATTCCCATATTCAGACTTTTTTTGGCCTTTTAAATTTTATAATGCATTATATCAAATATATATATTATATATAAATAAATATATTATATCAAATATATAAAAACGAACACAGTGAAGACTGTCTCTCTCACCCCCACTCAAGTCCTCTAGTTCCTCAGTAGTCACTCTTATTACTCAGTACTCATTGCTTCTAGTATCTTAGAAATCTTTCCAGAGATATGCAGTGCACCTACACACAGGAAGATTATTTTCGATAGCAAGATGAATATACAAAAATGAATTATTTCTTCACTCTACAGTCAGATTTCTCTTTTTCTGGATTTCATAAAAGGAAGTGAAGATTATCAGTTGAAAAAGAAAGCGAATGGAAATTAAAGCCATGGAATTAGAGACTGAATAAAGAATTGGGTTGTGTGCTGCAATAGACAAGACTTTCAACTGCAGAATGAGACTGAGAAGGGAAGGGATGAAGAGACGGAAGCCTGGCAAAGGCAGCATCTAGGATGGATGGATGAATGTGGCAACAGAAGGGTGGGCACAACACAACAAAGGTCGAGGACATGTCAAGAAAGAAAGTCTTGCTAAGAAACGACAGGTAACAAAGGATGGCATCCAGCATCACAACCACAGCTCACATGCAACATGGAACAAAACTGTGACACTAATGAGGATCTCCAGCTCTTCGGCTCATCCTACCTCATAGCTGCGCCTATCCTGGGAGATCAGCTCAAAGCAGGATTCTTTCTTGGAATCTTTTCGCAGGTAGGGGGCCATCCGTACACTGTAGCCCTTAATGAGGAAGATCCCTTTGGGCTGCTTGCCTGCAAGACAGGAAAGCTTCCTTTATCTCTAGAGAGATGCAACTGCCAAGGGAGGGCATCTTCTCTGGATGTAAAATAAAAGCACAGAAACAGCTGTTACCTCCCTGAGGACCCACAATAGTCGAGGAAGGGTTATTAGAGAAGCTTAAGAAGAGGCTACTGTGACAGCCAGGCAGAGATCACTGCCAAGCTAGGGAATGCAACATGAAAGATTATTTTGCCAAAAGAGGACAATGGAGACAGAGAATTTATTAGAATGTTAAGAGATCTATAACAAGAGAAAGAAGAAATTATTACGGGGGGAGAGTGTGGCTGTAAACATGAGGCTCTTGAAGCCTATTACAGAGCTGAAACATTATTATCAGGGCCAGCAGAGCACATGTGAGGGGAGGGACAGCAGCCCAAGGGGCATTATAAGTCCGGGTTCTCCTCTGATGTCTTACGTAGCATTTGAGCTAGACTTCTCTTCCTCTCCTGTTGGTCAGGTGGAAGTTCACGCTAGAGGGAGAATAATTAAAACTCAGTATTTTATCCCCCTTGCAAGCAGTCAGATTGGGAAGCAGCAGAGTACTGTTGAGTATCATTAGACGATGAGGGAGGGAGTGTTAAAGGAAAAGGACCCTAAGTGAGTAAAAGGAGAGACGACTATGCCTGTCACTCTTAAAAAAAAATTAGAAACAGAAAAAGAGGGGGTGGTTCCCAATGATTTTACGTCCCTGTGGTGTGGTTCAGAACTTGTAGAAGAACACAGCCACAGTATCTGGGTGATGCTTTCTGTCCTGTAGAATAAATAAATTTCTTTGTTTTGGCCGCACCTCACAGCATGTGGTTCCCTGACGAGGTTTTCAACCCAAGCCCCCTTGCATTGGAAGCATGGAGTCTTGACCACGGGACCACCAGGGAAGTCCCTAGAATGAATTACTTTTTGATGATGATGATGAGAGGGGTGGCAGTGGGAAGAAAATAGTTACAGAAAAGTAAAAGAATCTGTCCTCACCTGGTTGAGCTAAAAGAAATACACAAACACTCTGTACTTACTAAGAAAATGTCTTGGGCACAATAAGAAGTAACTGGCAAGAAGGGAGCCATGCAACAGTGCTTTTTGACACCAGAATCTTTTTTGTTAAAGTATCTCTTCTTGCTCTAACTGGCCACTAAAATGCTTTGCTGTTCTTTGGTCACCAGATTTTATTTCACTCTGATGGCAAAATGGTCAATAAAAGTCTCCAAGCCTCTCGCTCTTGCTCTCCCTCCTCACCTTGCGTGGGAAGGATTCTGAATGAATGAACGTGATACCTAGTTTTATATCCAGATATACCAACCACGTATTTAAATGTAAGGGAAATGATAAACATTTTACCAAGGACATATATGTTACATTAGTTTGAAGGTTCAAAATAAGAAAAGAAAACCTGGCTAGCCTAGAATTCAGGGGAAAAATTTTAGTTGCTGGATTTGAGAGTGGGCTAGGGGTTGGAAGGATGCAGGAGGCTTATTATTCAGGTTTTGAGTTATGCTACTATCATTTCCAAGTACACCTCACACTTTACCCATATATGGGAAAGGCTCTGAGGAATCGTGATGGTGAACCCAAGATGAAGGTTAGTAATAACTGTTGCAGGCAGAGAGGCAGAGTGAGGTAACTGCCTTGAAGCCCAAGATCTAATCTGAAGGATTCCATATCATTTAGCAAAGCTGTTCTTTCTGCTACTTTTGAGCCAAAGGTGCAGGAAGTCCAAAGGCAACTGAGTAAGTATCTGACTATTCCCTTGACTAGTTATCCAGGCTTTGGGAGAGGAATAAGTCCAGGAAAGAAGGAAGAAGAGAAACAGAAAATTACTGAAAGGACAATAAAGGATTTACTTTGGACCACTCGCCTCTGTAAGGTGGTAGAACCCAAAGAAATCCCTGCAAGATTGCTACTTTATCTTCCTCTTGCGTTGCAGCATTACTCCTGCAGCAGTCTATCCGGCAGGAAGGAATTCCCTATTTCAAAGTTTGCATTCACCTACAATGATAACTTTTAGCTTGTAGTTATTTGTAGCTCCTCCAGTTTGTGCTTATATCTTCTATTCCTTCTCATGAACTAAGCAAGAGTGATAAGCTGGGATGGGAGGTCTTTTAGGGATAGCTCATGAGTGTTGTGGCTGATTGAGTCAGTGGTGGCTCATAAGAAGCTGCTTCTGGCTTGGGTCAACACTTTGCTGCTGCTGCCATCTGGCTGAAGGGTGTCTCTTGGGCACAGCAACTACTGGGGTCTCAATACTCCATGGCTCTAGGGATGTCCATTGGATTACATCCCAGGAGCCAGTAGGATAAAGTGTGAAGCATGCTCTTAGAGAGTTCGTACTCAAAGGTTATATTTCTGGGCTGTTGGTAAGCTGCTAAAATCCTTCTCAGAATTATTATTTTTCAATATTTAACCTATGTTATTAATGCCTATAAAGTGTTTGAAGTTCTTTTTTAACAAATGCCAAGGCATTTGACCTCAATAATATGTTATTAGTCATAAGGTAGCCTTTTGATATGCTGACCACACTGTCCTAGTGCTTAAAGGGGCTATAATTTCTAAATTGGTACGAGTTTTTGGTGATGAGCAAGGTACTATTTAGCCAAGCTTCTTTCCAGCATGTCTCTTTACGGGTGTTAGTTAAGGACTACTAAGTTTAGATCTAAGTGCTTGAGAATTTACGAAGTGCTTGTATCCAGGAGTGAGATGCTGCTGTGCAAATGAAGAACACTTACTTTTCTCATTGGCATAGTAGTAGAAGAGGCCTCTGCTGACAACACACCATCGCTTCTGCCACTCTGATCCAAAGAAACTATGATCTAAACAGAAGAGCAGTAAGGGACATAAATTCAGGTAACTACAATCACTGAAGAGTCTGTAAAATCCAACAACACACAGTCCACTGTGTTATTGTTTTATTTTCCAGGTTAATGGACTGTAAAACCCTCCCTTTCACTCCCACAGGTTATCCCATATTGACTCAGAGTGCAGAGGACTCACTCAGTTAAAGGCCCAAGTTCTAAACAGGTTTTGCTTGCTCTGACCTCAGCGGTTTCTCTACATTTCCTTTATCTTTCAGGTTCTATTCTCATCCTATAGTTATAAAATTCTCCACATCTCCAGATCTTTATGTGTTGTTGCCTTTTCAGTTCAGTTGCTCAGTCGTGTCTGACTCTTTGTGACCCCATGAACCGCTGCATGCCAGGCCTCCCTGTCCATCACCAACTCCCGGAGTCCACTCAAACCCATGTCCATGACACTCTAGGCCATGGGCATGAGCAAGGCTTTCTTTGTACTAAGCCAATCTGCGTGAGTGTTAAACCTGGTACTCCAACCCTACTATCCTAATTAAAGAGTAAGAGCTGAAGATTTGGACTTGTCTGAAACTTGAAAGTCAGCTGCTTCACATATGGTATAAAAATTACACTTGAGGCAACACAGTTTCACTCTTTATGGGTGTACACTGAGAGATGAGAACAAGAATACAGTCATTCATTTATTTATTCAACAAGTAATTACTAAGCAGGTGTACCAGGTGAACAAGACAGAAATCAATCCCTCTCCTGATGAAGTGGAGATCTGGGGCCAGGTCTTTCCAGCCTACACACAGGTACCAGGCTTTTCTTTTTCCCTCTCCCCTGGCCTTATGCCTGCCTAGTATAGCACTGGGCACAGAGAATGCGTTCCCTAGGCTGGCCCTCTTTTTCCTCATTTCCATTCTCTTTTGGAATGTTCTGAGATCTGGGGTCTAATCAGCACCTTTGCTTTTCTTCTCTAAGTATCCTTGCTTGATGATATTATCAAGCTCTTGAGCTCCTCTTTCGATGTCTTCCATTCCTAAAAGGAATAAGAGCAAAATGTTTTGTTGAAATCTGACAGAATTTTCATTGATTTGGGCTACTTGAGATAATCTACATTAATGAAGAGATGCAGACGGGCTATTGCTTAAATATGATACAGAATAAAACAATCTCCAGATGACTGGAGGGGAGTAAATTTTCTTTCTTTCTAATTATATCTAATGCCGAAATTGCTTAAAATGACTTAAATATAATATTGGTCTGTACAAGGGAGGTTGTTTAAATGTGCACTGATTGGTAAGAAAAGGACTCCAGGCGAGGAGGAGGAGGATGTGGTGCGCGGAGGGGAAATGGCTGCCGAAAACAAGCCGGAAGATGATGATGGGAACAGCAATAGTAGTCATGTAAAAATCTTTTTACCGAAAAAGCTGCTTGAATGTCTGCCGAAATGTTCAAGTTTACCCAAAGAAAGGCACCGATGGAACACTAATGAGAGATCATGATGCAGCCGTCCTTTTGGATTTCTTTTTAATAATGTGTGACTCTTCACCTTTGATCCCCTGACCTGCATTACCTTGGGTATCACCACACACTTGTTCATGGGTGCGGCGAGAAGAGGGAGCCACAGAGCCGGAGCCAGGAGGGCTGCCACTGGAGTGAGAGCTGGCAGAACTCGTAGGGAGAGCGCGGCCATCCTGCTAGTGCCATGTCTGGCTTCAAGACAATTCTATTAGTGAATTAACTGTACTCAAAACCCGACATTAATTTGATTCAAATGTTACTAAAAATGAAATAGATTAAAGCGACCCAGTCTTGCTTCATTCAGAGTTATGAAAGAGATCTCTAGCCTGACCTGGCTCTGTCCACGTGTCATCTGGTCACAGAGGCATGTGTGACCACCTGTACACCCACATCCCACTGTCGGTCCCGTCAGGGAGCTGCCCTTTATGGAAGAGCGATGATCTGTTTGTTGGCCCCTGTCTGACTCCCGGGAGAATGGAAGCTCCATGAGAGCAGGGCAAGGCCTCTGACATGTGCACCCAGTGTCCCCAGAGCCCAGGACAAAACCTACAGTGTAGAGTCTAAGTACATGCTGCCCAGCGAGGGAGTGGGTATCTCATCCTTCCTGAATGTTTTCCTTTAATATACCTCTTTTACATGACTTTTCAGCATGACAAAGCAGTTAAGTTTGGTGGGAGGAATAGAAAAACTTTGTTGTAATTGAAATGACTGTCAGACTGGTAGAGGGTACATATCAGGCCTCAGAGTTAAGATTACAATAAAACTTTCTACGTGTTACAAAAAAAAAGAAAAGGACTCCAAAAAACTAAGAATTTGCTTAACTAAACACACACTCACCTTTTTCTAACAAACAAAAAGTCACCTTAGTAAACATATTTTTATTAAGTTCACACAAAGAAAGGCTATGCATAGCTGAACTTGGCAATAATTGCCAAATCCCGGTTTTGTCAATGTCAAGGGAAAAGTCTAGGAATGGTAGAAGCCTTTACACAGAGAAGATCTGGATCTGACATCAGCTTTTAATTGTATGCTGCTAACACTCTTGGCTTTCAATTAGCCTCATTAGGTACAAATTTATTGAGAAGTCAAGATCCTAATTTGTCTTCCACCACTAGGGTTTATACTTATTTTACAGAAGGGAGGGGTAAAGGTCAGAGACAAAGAGGAAGGAATTTAGTTCTCAAAAAAATAAACAACAGCAAAAACAATTAAAAACTCTGTACTTCTTAATTAGGAGAAATGAAGGGAGTGGGCTAGCACAGTCCTAATATTCATTCTTTTTAGGTTCGGGGACTAAACCTTTTGCTTCTACACCGTTTCCAGCTTAGTTTCAAAAATGTAGATCAGAAGAGCTCTTTCTTTTTTAGCTGAGTGCCTGATTCTTTTTCCTATTTGTTCGTATTTTCAACTTCTTGTTCATGGGCTGTTTCCATTTGTGTGTTTTGCAGTTAGCAAACTCTGTGGCTGCTATAAATCTCCTGGATGGGTCTCAGGGTGCACACATGAGATGAACAGCAGCAAAGGAAAGTTCATCTGTCTAGGATTCTTTCATTTCTCCCACCCTTCTGAAAATTTTAATATCTCTTTGAAAATGTTCTCCAAGAAAACAGAGGCAGATCATACTGAGGGTGAGGACCTGGTGAGCTAAGCAAGCCCTTGAAGGAGAACCTATCCTCTGCCTGCTGTCAAAAAATAAATTGCTCTTGGAGGCCTAAAAATTAAATGAAAGACACAAGGGATAAGAAAAACAGGGTCCTTTAAGCCTGGAGTTTCCATCCTTTCTTCCCACCATTTTTCCCCCCTTTTTTAAGGTCTTGTTAAACTTAGAGACACAGTTTCTTAAGGATGCCGAGAGTCTGAATCATAAAAGACATGTTAAACATTCTATTAGAATTCAAACCTCCTTTTTTAATGCAAATCTAAATGCCATTTTATGGAACATCTATAATTATGAAAATGGGAAGACATTGCCTCGTGTGCAGGGAGAGTCTGTGAGTATGAATATTACATTAATGGGCCCACACCAGCTCACTGATCCTGCTGGCAGGAGCATAAAAAATGCTTGAGTGAAACTTTTATTTAGATGTTAAGACTCCAGGCCCCAGCGGGGTGACAGAGACAGTCCCTGTGAGTTGCCATCCGAGAGAGAGCTTGAATTGAATTACCCAGGGGGGAAGGAAGTAGTGATGAGCACTGCTTCGCTTATTTAATTTCATTTACTTTCAGTACATTATCAGCATGAGGCTTTTCTCTCCCTACCAACTGAAACCCAAGAATGCCACCACCAAGAAAACAAAGACATAATGCAGCAGAGATGTTTGAATTCATAGTTACTAATTTTAGGAGACTAGGGACAGCACCATCACTACCTTCTTACCTTAAAAGTCACACTTGGTTTGCTAAAATTGAGCACTGAATGAGTTGCTGAATTTCCTCTCTTGGTCATCCATCAACAAGATTCTAAAGAGGAAGAGAGCTGGAAATACAGTATTTTATATGCTGTGTTTTTGTAAGATGTGGTACATTGCTTTCTTATTAGAGGGAATCTGTACTGATGAGCTCTCTTGCCTGCATTCCCTTATGGGCAGTGGGAAAAAATGGGGGATTATAGGTGAAGTTTGGAATAGCTAGGGAAAAAAATTAGAACAAATCAATTTTTATTCTGTTGATTGTCTTCTATGTCTAAGGCACTCTGTGATGAGTGCAATAACAGAACTGTTCTCAATGTAAAGTTGACTCTGAGCCCAATCTTATTACCTCCACCATCTATTAGATAAACCCAGATGGGATCCAGATCAATCTCAATCCAAGGTGAGAAGCCACTGTGGCAATCAAGTTCTCTCCCCTTTCAGTGTCAGCTCAGAGTCTCACTGATCAAGAACTGGTGGTCCTGAGGATATACACATTAACTCCAGTCCTGTATGATGAGGCTGGAAGAGCCTTGTATGCCTGAATTCACAAGTGAACCAATATGCAGAGTTACTTAACATGTAATAGAAAGTATGTAGATGTTTTACAGGATGGTAATAAAAATATCATTTTTCCTATCATAAAAATGGAAGGAAGAAGCCACAAACAATTGCATGAGTTGCTATTTTAAGGCAAAAACATTTAAGTATATAAATTTTTTTTTAAATCAAGGCTTTTTGTCTATTACCTAAAAAAGATATCACCACCTTGATGGAAAAAAAGAGAAATGATTTAGATTTATTGGGAATAAATTGCCTTTTGGATAAACCTAGGGGTGTATCACATTATATCAGCACAAAACAGAATTGCATTAGTGTCATAATCTCTCTCTCCTACTGCACTTAACTAAACCTCTCAGAATAGCCCATATAAAGAAAAGATTCACTTAGCTGAAGGATGTAGGGCCATAAAGATAAGATCAACAGAGAAGAGTGTTACCCAGAAGTGATGGCCACCCAACTTTCATGACAGATGAAGATAAAAGAAATTCTCAGACATCTTTCTTTCCCCATCCAGATTCCTTTAAACCCTGTATCCCACCCACACCACCTCTGCAGAGTAGAAGTCCATCTCTCAGCACTAAGCATGACTCCTTAGTTAGCCACGCACAGCAACAACAATGGGGGCCCTTTGGAGTGTGATACATTTCCATAAAGTAGTCAATAAAAAAGACACGGGAGCTTATGTGAGTCACGGCCTATTTAATCAGCTGCATTCTAGCCCACTGAGAAAAGAGAATTGGAGAAATCAGTTGGCAATACCACAGCACAAGGCTAATAGCACAAGAGGCCGCACAATTTCTATTGCAAAAAGGTTGCAGCAAAAAACAGTACCCACAAACTTTCATTATAGGTACTGGCTTGGTCTCTTGCCCAATCAACCTGAAATGAAAATCAATGATTTAAAAAATTCCATCTTTTGTTCAACATTTTCCTCTCCCGAAACTGGACTTCTATCCTCTCCTTTCCTTTTAATCCAAGTTCTTTT
Source organism: Capricornis sumatraensis (assembly GCF_032405125.1). Lineage (NCBI taxonomy): Eukaryota > Metazoa > Chordata > Mammalia > Artiodactyla > Bovidae > Capricornis > Capricornis sumatraensis. Next base: position 88,472,354 of record NC_091076.1, on the reverse strand, counting down.
CAATTGTTTGAAAAAGAGACCAAGCCAACTCCATCCTGGAGACGGATAGCTACCTGGGGTGAATTTCAGGCAGGATGAAGTTTACCAGTTTCTTTCATTAAAGTACCCATGATATAGGACCTGGGATTTTGGGGGATGAGGTTGGATAAAATCTAAAATTTGAAGGTTGGGAATGATCAAGTTCCATTTGTGATTCCAATTCACTCACGGATCACTGGGGTGTGTGTGCATTTGCAAAATGACGGATATATTTCACGGTGTCTCAAATGGACAAAATCAAAGGGGATATGGCAGGTAGGGTGGGAGGTATAGTAGTCCCCTGTCTGGTGGTGGTTAATCTCCAGCATCACTTTGCAGACAAAGGTCTGTGTAGTTAAACTTATGGTTTTTTCAGTAGTCACGTATGGATATGAGAGTTGGACCATAAAGAAGGCTGAGCACCAAAGAATCGAAGCTTTTAAACTGTGTTGTTGGAAAAGACTCTTGAGAGTCCCTTGGACAGCAAGGAGATCAAACCAGCAATCTTAAAGGAAATCAACTCTGAATATACATTGGAAGGACTGATGCTGAAGCTGAAATTCCAACACTTTGGCCACCTGAGGCGAAGAACCAACTCATTGGGAAAGACCCTGATACTGGGAACGATTGAGGGCCGGAGGAAAAGGGGGCAACAGAGGATGGGATGGTTATCGACTCAATGGACATGAGTTTGAGCCAACTCTGGGACACAGTGAAAGACAGGGAAGCTTGGCATTCTGCAGTCCATGGGGTCGCAAAGAGCTGGACATAACTGAGAGACTGAATAATCTGTTGGTTAAATCCTCTCATTTGTTTTTGGTTTCTGAGTCCTTCTTTAATAAGTTCATTACTATTTTTCTTAGCTTCTTGCATTTCTGGATTACTTTTTGCTTTTATTCTCAATTTTCAGAAACCAGTCAATAAATGACAGTTTGAGGTGTCTGGCAGGAAGTGTTCATCTTCTACACATGAAACATGGACAATGGTTTCAATGACTTCCTTCATTAATCCCCTGGGACAGGCTTACATAAGTCTTGATCTGCTATGGTTCCATCCAATATCCACTTGAGTTTACATTTATTTCTCACACTTTTCAGTCTTTGTGTTTCGCTTATTAAGGAATATAGACTAACACATGTAAGGGGAAAAATTCTAAGCCATTAATAATAATAGATTTAATTGGATAGGAGGTGAAAGGAAGGGACTGAACACAAAGTACTTAACCAAGTTCTTCAACAAACCATAACATAAGAAACTAAGAAACAAAATAAGTGCGATTGGAGCTAGACTGAAGGATGTCAGAGAATGGTAGAAATCACACATATCGTTAAAATCAATGCAGGAGACAAATATTCAGGAGATCTTGATGGACCCTTGTTTGCCCTCCAGTATTTTAAGGCCTTAAAAAAAAAAATCTGTTAATCCAGGTAACAGACCAAACTGTAAAAATCTATGAAAGAAATTTGTTACACTGAGGATACAGAAAATTCCCAGTAGAGTCTAGGCCAGAAGTGCTAAGAAGAAAATAGACAATTGATGTATAAAATTATTAAAACTAATACATTTTAATAAAAATGTTTTTTAAAAACCTAACAGGTCTTAACCTGCATTTTATCAAGCATTTTCACATTTAATTTGAGCTCCATAGTATCCCTGTGAAGTATGTATTACTACCATTTCCACTTTATAGACTAGGAAATAGGCTTACTGAAATTACAGGATTTGCTGGAGGTTGCTCAGCTGGAAAAGCCCAAGCACTTTTCACTACCTTGAGTTTCAGCTGAAAAGACACATTCAGAAGTAGCTGAGGAAAGAAAGGGTCTTCCCACCTCACTTGCCCATAAGAGACCTCATTTAAACATGGAAAATGTGGGACTTCCCTTGTGGTCCAGTGGTTAAAACTCCAATGCAGAGGGCACAGGTTTGATCCCTGGTTGGGGAACTAATATCTCAAATGCTGTGGGGTGCAGCCAAAAAAAAAAAAATACAGAAAAAGAAATAGACATAATGTACAGTTATTCCAATACTTTAATATCAAAAAATTACTTTAAGGTCCTGTATTTCTCATTTACTTTGTAAGGTACTAGATGACTAATCTATAGAATTGCTTTTAGGGCAAGTCTGTGTGAAATTCAAGAGATCAACAGATATGTCGAACAAAAATGAAAGAAAAAGAAAGCAATAAAAGGATACACAAGGAAAAGAAAATGCAAGGGAAAGAAACCTGGAGCTCTCAAATAGTGCTGCGTGAACACCAAGATTTGAAAGGCCTCTCTGACACAAGAGAAGAAGGAAAAGGAAGCCTGGTCCACTGTGGGGCTCATGCAGGAATCTTGGAGATGATTTATTTATTCTTTAAGGAAGAAATCTTGGTTTAAAAAGAAGGAAGATTTTTAAGTCAAATATCCAAATTGGTTTCTTTTCATAAACTGTCCATTAATAATGCCAAACTTGTTTGTTGTTTAGTCACTAAGTCATGTCTGACTCTTTTGTGACCCCATGGACTGTAGCCTGCCAGGTTCCTCTGTCCATGGTATTTCCCAGGCAAGAATACTGGAGTGGGTTGTCATTTCCTTTTTCAGGGGATCTTCCCAACCAGAGATCGAACCTGCGTCTCCTGCATTGCAGGCAGATTCATTACCACTGAGCCAGCAGGGAAGCCCCAGTGCCAAGCTATAAGGTAACATACAGAAACAATCAATGTTCATGGCATATGAAGAGACTTCTTGTTTCCACAAAAAGGCACTACACTAATTACCACAGATGCCTGTGCTTTTCAGGGATGTTCCTCTTCCATGTCTTTACTTTCAGTTGGATTTTACTTACAAGAAGTGAAAGTTTTGGAAAAAAGGCCTTCCAACTCTAAGTGTGATAACTTCAATGCACCAGTTCTAGCATCTAAATAAATGGGAATAAACAACAGCATCCAGTAAGTAAATAGTTCATCTAATCCAATGTAAGAATTTATTAATTCTCAATCCTGGTATTAGGACACCAGGGCGTCTTTTGATCAGTTGAAGGTATTGATAGAAATGGCAGAGATTTTGAGTAATTCACTTTAAGAATAAGAATGGATTCAAAGCTTTTCCATAATAATACCATCATTTACATTCAATATGCTTTCTTAAGGGAAAAGTCAATTAAAAATAACTTATAGTGTATTTTATTTATGCCACAGTCGATGGTGATTAAACACATTTGATGTAGTATTATAATCATGGCAATCAATGACTCCAACAGAGCTTTATATCCTTGAAAAAAAAATTGTGTTTCTTCAAAATCATGGGTTCTTATGGAAGTGGGTTGGAGACATAAATGTTGGTGGTCATGTGCTATGGGAAAAAAGATGGAAAATTCATGTAATCACCACAGAAATGGTTTAAACCCAGGAAGCCTCTTGTGTCTTCTGATTTTATTAATGACATGTATCTACAACTTGGGGCTTCCCTGGTAGCTCAGATGGTAAAGAATCTGTCTGCAATGCAGGTGACCTAGGTGTGATCCCTGAGTCAGGAAGATCCCCTGGAGAAGGGAACGGCTACCCACCCCAGTATTCATGCCTGGAGAATTCCATGGACAGAGAGGAGCCTGGAGGGTTACAGTCTATGGGGTCACAAAAAGTTGGACATGACTGAGTGACTAACACTTTAATTCAGTACCTTTAGCTTTATTTTTAATCCTAAGAATCCATCCTTAATACTGAGCCACAGAGATCCAAACGACCTGAATTCCTTTTAGCAGCCAAACCACAGTAAGTGGCAGCAGGATAAAGTGAGAATCCTGACCCAAATCCAGACAGTGATGCTTCAAATGGCTTTGAGAGTCTAAGGAGGAGAGGATTTCAAATACCAAACTGTTTTTTTTTTTTTAAAACAAATCTTGAAGAATCATTGTATTCTCATCTCATCTTGAGACAGGCCACCTTTATACATGTGTTACTTGAGAGTGTTTATCTTTAAAAATGAATGACAAAATATTATTTCCAAATATATTTACTTACTTCTCTACTGGATTATGATAAGAACAAGGAGAAAAGGAAAGCAAAAGAGCCCTCCCTGGGTTTGGGGTCACTTTTCAACTGGTTTAACTTCTACCCCTCTACCATACTGTGGCCAGAAATCATCTTCCTGAAACATATATCTGTCCCTGTCACAGTCCTGTTTACAGCCTTTAATGGTTCTCCCTAGCCTGTAGGAGGAAACTCAAACTCTCCATCTCTTCAAAAACTTTAAAACTTGGTCTCACCCTGTCTTCCAGTTTCATTTTGTCCCAACCCCTTATCCTTCCTAGTACTCCAAACAATAAGTGACAGGCTTTGCCTTCTGGAATATGGCATGTATTTTATACTGCCAGGCCTTGGCTCATGCTATTTTTCTTGGTTGGGAATTTCAATCTCTATCACCATTTTCTGAGGAGGGAGTGCTCCTTTAAGACTTAATTCAAATGTCACATCCCTTCTGAATCTTTCTCTATTTCTCCAAATAGAATTATATCCTCTCTTTTCTCTGCTCTAATACCATTTTCTATAGGGTATTATTATAGCACAGTCTTGGTTCCCAGAGACCCTAAATCTTTCCCCCAACACTCTCTCTCCATTCTTGTCTCTTTATGTACATAAGACCTTAGTTACTATATAAAACTGCTAGAAGCCTGAATGAAGAAATAGAAAAGGGACTTCCCAGGAAAAAGAATGTAGCAGGGGATCTGGGTAGAAGGCAATAGGGAGGATGGCCTAAAAAGGGAAGGAGGGTAAAAATAGATCTTGCATTCATAGGGAGACAGAGAACACTTTGAAAAAAATTAAATGAACAAAATATCATAGTGCCTGGATTGAAATGAGGGAACAAAGAAGGATCCAATATGGTTGTGTCCCAAGGAGATGGGCCAGTGTTTGCACCCCAAGTGTTTAGGTAAGGAGAGTAAGAATTATTGATAGATTGAGGCAGAGCTGGAATGGCGGAGACCCATCGCAGGGCAGGGCTGTACTGTAATTGTTGAACTGATGTGGGATAAAGAATAATCCTTCCCTAAAATATACTCAGTAAACTCCAAGGAGTTTGGTGCTAATTATTTAACTTCTTGAAGCCTAAAGAAAACCTGCGGTGGGAAGTCTGGTCCCTTTCATAGAGAGCAGTTCGATTCATTAGTCATGTATCTGTTTCTCTCTGTATCCCCAAGGGCCTCACACACACAGCAGGTGCCCAATAAATGTTTGTTAAACTGAATTGAAACCACTTCCAGCTTTATGGGATTTGTGGTCTAAGAAGGCAATATGGGAGCGAATATTTGTTAAATAATTGCAGTTGAGCTATTTCAAATCTCGAAAGATGATGCTGTGAAAGTGCTGCACTCAATATACCAGCAAAATGGAAAACTCAGCAGTGGTCACAGGACTGGAAAAGGTCAGTTTTCATTCCAATCCCAAAGAAAGGCAATGCCAAAGAATGCTCAAACTACTGCACAATTGCACTCATCTCACACGTTAGTAAAGTAATGCTTAAAATTCTCCAAGCCAGGCTTCAGCAATACGTGAACTGTGAACTCCCTGATGTTCAAGCTGGTTTTAGAAAAGGCAGAGGAACCAGAGATCAAATTGCCAACATCCACTGGATCATGGAAAAAGCAAGAGAGGTCCAGAAAAACATCTATTTCTGCTTTACTGACTATGCCAAAGCCTTTGACTGTGTGGATCACAATAAACTGTGGAAAATTCTGAAAGAGATGGGAATACCAGACCACCTAACCTGCCTCTTGAGAAATCTGTATGCAGGTTAGGAAGCAACAGTTAGAACTGGACATGGAACAACAGACTGGTTCCAAATAGGAAAAGGAATACGTCAAGGCTGTATATTGTCACCCTGCTTATTTAACTTATATGCAGAGTCCATCATGAGAAATGGTGGGCTGGAAGAAGCACAAGCTGGAATCAACACTTTCAGGAGAAATATCAATAACCTCAGATACGCAGATGACACCACCCTTATGGCAGAAAGTGAAGAGGAACTAAAAAGCCTCTTGATGAAAGTGAAAGAGGAGAATGAAAAAGTTGGCTTGAAGCTCAACATTCAGAAAACTAAGATCATGGCATCTGGTCCCATCATTTCATGGCAAATAGATGGGGAAACAGTGGAAACAGTGTCAGACTTTATTTTTTGGGGCTCCAAAAATCACTGCAGATGGTGATTGCAGCCATGAAATTCAAAGACACTCCTTGGAAGGAAAGTTATGACCAACCTAGATAGCATATTGAAAGGCAGAGATATTACTTTGCCAACAAAGGTCTGTCTAGTCAAGGCTATGGTTTTTCCAGTGGTCATGTATGGATGGGAAAGTTGGACTATAAAGAAAGCTGAGTGCCGAAGAATTGATGCTTTTGAATTGTGGTGTTGGAGAAGACTGTTGAGAGTCTCTTGAACTGCAAGGACACCCAACCAGTCCATTCTAAAGGAGATCAGTCCTGGGTGTTTATTGGAACGACTGATGCTGAAGCTAAAACTCCAATACTTTGGGCACTTTATGAGAAGAGTTGAGTCATTGGAAAAGACCCTGATGCTGGGAGGGATTGGGGGCAGGAGGAGAAGGGGACGACAGAGGATGAGATGGCTGGATGGCATCACCAACTCGATGGACATGAGTTTGGGTGAACTCCGGGAGTTGGTGATGGACAGGGAGGCCTGGTGTGCTGTGATTCATGGGGTCGCAAAGAGTCAGACATGACTGAGCGACTGAACTGAACTGAACCAAAATCACTTCCACCTAAGCCACAAACAGTAACTTTTGTTCTGCCATAGAGTCACTATTTTAATCTTAGGGTTGGTACTGTGAAATAAGAAAGTGAAAAAGGGAAAGAAAGGAAGCTTTAGCCAAGAAAGCCAGGAGAAAGTAGCAGGTGAAGAAGTCAAGAGGAACCATAGTGCTAAGAATGACGGGAGGATGGATAAAGAGAATTTGAGGGGAAAAAATCAGGAAAAAATAGCATGGACCTCAACTGGAGAGAACTAAATCTCCCAGCTGACTGCAGAGACTCATGGAGGTTCTTTCTACCTCAGAAGTTATTTACCTTCAGGAAAGCATCAAAGGATGTGTACAGAGAAAGTCATAATGGACAAAGAAGGAGCCAACCACAACAATTTACCAAGTGGATAACTGAATATACTTCAGAAAACAGCCACTGATGGCAGTTTCTGAGCTGCAGCCCTTGAGTGGCTGAGAACTTGGCCCTTTCTTTCCCTAGTTTTGTTCTTTTATTTTCCTGAAAGTTTTATTTTCTCTTTGAACATCACAAGTGTGTTTGTTTGCATCCTGTACACAAACATTCTATGTGTGCCTGATCACTTGACACTGCTGATGGTGAAAGCTGCATGGGGATTAGTATACTAGAATCCTGGAGTCTTTATTTTAGCTATTCTCCAAACCCAAAGATTTCAGGAAGGAATCCAATAATAGTAATTTTGCCTTCTCCATGTCTCTCTAGTGAAAAACATTCAGATATCATCAGAGCACTGCACTGAGAAAACTTTTAAAGCAAACAAAGCAGAAAATAAAAAAGAAGACTCAGGAACTAATTATTGTGATTCTCTGGGGGTATTTCAGGGTGGGTGATCTAATGAGAACTCTCATACCCCATCAGGAAGAACTAGATGGGAACGCAGTGATCTCAGCAACGTGGCTTTGACCTGAGATGTATCAGCTGCTGGACAAAGGGCCACTCCCATGCCAGACCTCGCTCCCAGCCAGCTCCCTGGGTGCCTCTGTGCAACCATATGGGATTGATGACAGAAAAATGATGGCTGCAATAAGGAACCTTGAGGGCAGAAATCACCACCTTTTCTTTTACGTTATACATATGAGATTTAAGATCTTTTTCAGTTCTTCTGTTTCATCTGACAAAACTCAAGCAAGTTTGAAGTAAGTTGAACTTTGCAAAGAAAAAATTAGGGAGAGGAAAATGAGGGTGATGTTGCTAGACTCAAAAGTTTCCAACCAAATCACCAAGTCTGTAATTGCAAAATAAAAACACTAAATCTCAATATCTATTTGCACAGCTCATTAACTAAGGGCTCACACTCAGCAAATGGGAAAAAAATAAAGGAAAAAACCTTCAGTACATTTGGAAAGTTACTGTGGAGACCTGTCTTTCCCTAGGATCTAAATTAGGCTGTTGTCAGATGCATCCGTCTGTCTGTCTTTACTGTTTATGTGGGAAGCCGCAAGTTGGGATGAGGCAAAGCATCTTTTGTCAGACTGTGCTGGAGAGAAAAAGAGAACATTCCTTTCTCCACTGAGTATTCTGAACATTACAGCAGGCACTCGACCTGCTTTGCTACTGGGACAACATGATTTACAATGTGAAAAGGGAAAACCTAAATCACTAAGTAATGAAAACATTAAAGTTAATGCATCACAAGTGAGGAATTTATTACCATTAACTCCAATAAACAGTTATAAAACACTTGTCCTTTCCTGTCCATGAGCAGGGACACAGACACTGGACTTCATTAAGCTCAACTTTCTTTTCTTCTTCACTAGACCAGTCATGTGTGTTTGAACCAACCACCATTTATTGTTAAGTGGACTGGTTCATTTTCCAGGACTGTAGAAAGCTGAAGGCACATCCATTTTGCTTCACGGTGCTTGGTATAGACGGATGGAATAGCGAAGTTTAGAAGACATGCTGCTCGGTATGGCTATATGAGTTTATTTAAAACTCCCTAAAATGTATGTCCGATAAAAACAGAGTAACTTCCAAGCAGCCTTTCTCAGAGGCAGGTATATAAGTAATAATGCCTGGCGAGGAGGGTGGCATATTGGATGCCAATGCATGTCAGGTGCATTTAGCTGAATAATTTTTCCCTTGTTATTGTTTGGTATAGCACCTTAGAAACCTGAGATGGAAACCCATTTCCTCCCAACATCTTTCTCTGTCACAGGGGCATACCAGTTTATTACCTTCAGGTTGTTCATGAACAAAAGAGGCTGCACATATTGGATGGCTAAGGTAGATTGGTTCTGGAATCATTTATTTTAGAGGAAAAAAAGAACTATAGTGTCTTTTTGGAAAGCCAACTCTAATCATGGGATTGCCTGAGTGTTACAAAGCAGATGGGAGGCAGCATGAAATTCAGGCTTCTCTGACCAGTTACAATAGTAATGATGATAATACTAATACTTCACATTTGGATAGCCCTTTATTTAGTGTTTGTAAAGTGCTTTCCTTAACAACATCTCTTTGATTCTGATACAGATAGAATGGCCTCAATAGTCTAGCCTTTAGGAGTTGAAACTGAAGCTCAGAAAGGGTAAAAGACTCTCACGCAGCTGGAAGGAAAGAGAATCAATACACAAATTCAGTGTTTTTTTAAGCTCTGAATCTAGTACTTTTTTGGTTACATTATGCTATGACAAACATTTTACGTAATGAATAATGCTATAGTCATAACTATAATGTAGTCAAGATAATGAGTGTTTTAATTCTAGATTTCTCAGCCCAAATGGTTTTTAGGAACCCTCTCTGTTAAACATGGCTACATTATTGGTACTGCAGGATGGACTCTTGGAATTGTTCAGGATGTCCAGCTTTGAAATGAGGTCTGATTTTTGGCATTACCAGAAAAAGGCAGGTACTTGGATGACTCTCCTGTTGGGTCTCCCATGGGCCAAACTATGTAGAACATATGAAAGAAAGGACTAGAGAGGCTCTGATGCAGAATCTGAGCTGTGTATCCTGCATTGCCAGCACCAAGATTTCCATAAGTAAGACCAATTGCTAAACAGTAGTATAATTTGAGGAGGCAGCAATCACTATTTTAGCATTTCCATAAAGAAGAACTCTTAGATGAAGAGGTTACAGGTCTCATCAGAAGTGATGGAGCAAATGACCCTGCCACTCATTTTGCACATAGGGAAATGAAAGCCCAGCCAGCTGTGATGCATTATATGACTCACTCAATGATGCCCTTATGTGACATCATCCAAGGTAATGTGACTAATTTGTTGTAGAGTTGAGAAGAGAAATGGAGTCTTCTGACTCCAATTCAGCATCATATCATTCTTTCACTCCCACAGTCAGGAAATGATCCTTCTCTAACCCTTGTTTGACACACAGTACAGCAGAAAGTGGTAAGCCATCCTGAAAACAGGTGAATTAAGTAATAGTCTCTGTCCTGAACACTGAGGCCCCTAGTCTTCATTTACTGTTCAGTTCTAAAAACCCTGGTAGTTGTGTACAAGGGTACCTCCAACAGATTCATGGATCCTTCCCTGGAAAAATGAATGACCTCAGAGAAAAGACCTGCAGACACTGACATTTGGGAGACCCCAAGCGAAATGGCTGGGTCTTTCTGTCACTCTTAAGTTTAGGCTTTCTAAAGTGAAGTCCATCAGTGAATATGTCCCACCTTGGCACACGGAAGTTTCAATCAGCCTTTTAGTGCCTCATATTTAAATATAAGCAAGGTCTAAAGATCCCTAGACATTTGCAGAAAAGCTTCCAACATGGAGGACAAAGACCAAAACATAAAAAGGAACTCAGAGGAAACAGTTAATTTAAGGAGCAGAAAGGAAAATTGAAAACCAAAACCAACGAGCCATCATTAATGTTCACAGAGGGATGAGAAGACGCTGAATTCATGAAATAGGATGCTTAAAAAGAAACGATCAGAGAATAAGAAAGGCTGGTCTTAAACATATGGTAGTCAAACTTAAAACCAAAATCAATAGATGCGTTGAAGATGTAATTGGGGAAATATTTAAAAAAAAATAGGGCAAAAAGATTAAGAAAACAGAAAACAGAAGAGATAAAAACAAATCTTCTGACTGAAAGAGATTGCCATATACCCAGCACATGAAATTTCAAAGAGACCCACATCTTGCTGATGACTTGAAATTTCATAACACAACGAATAACAAGAAGTTTGTAAAAGCTTCTGAGTTGGGGGAAAAATTGGTCACACACAAAGAATCAAGAATCAGACCGGCATCGAACTTCTTTACAGTGACACTAGAAGCTAAAATGAAGCAAAACTTTACAAATTCTAAGGGAAAATAATTTCCATCAGCGTTTTAACACCTACACTACCAGTCAAGTGTAAAGGTAGACTGAAGAGGTTTTCAGACATGCACATTCTCAGGAAACTTACATCCAGGGCATCCTTTCTAGAATGCCACCAGAACACGTGCCCCACCAAAGTGAGAGGGTCCATCAAGAAAGAAGGTGATGGATCCCAGTGGGGCTCTGACCAAGGAAAGAGACACAGGGAAGTTCCAAGGTAGGCAGCCCACAGTGCGGAGGAGGACAGAGGTCTCCAGAAGAGCTGCTCTAAGAACAAAATGGACCTGCTGAATCATCTGATGTGGGCGAACACTTCCAATTCTGCTACAAAGTTTGGGAAGAATTAGGAATGGTGACTTAGAAAACTAATACCATGAAAAAAACCAAGGCATTTTCCTACTCTGGAAAAAACAAGAAATAAAATTTAATTATAGAAGTTTATAAGGGTTGGCAGTAAATAAAATTTACACAGTTAAAACATGTAAAGCCTAAAACTGAACAAACTAAAAATTATAGTATAATCATGTTGGGAAGATGAAGGGAGGAGAAGTGAAGACTGGGATTAGAGAAGAGTGTTAAATCCTCCTCTGCCAGAATATAAAATCAACAGTTAATATTGGAAATTGAAAAAGAAAAAAAAACTGTATGATAATATTATTTAGAAATTTATTATTTAAAATTATTTAGAAATAATATTATTTAGAAAGAATTATTTCATGAATTTCTAAATGTACACAGCAGAATTGATGAAAGATTTGAAGGGGTTGCTTCTGGAGAGTGGTACTCAGGAATTAGAAAGGGATGAATGTAGTATTATTTGATTTTTAAAACCATATGTCTATTATTTTGGTGGAAATAAAAAATAATTAGAAAATAGAAAAAACAGCTTTACAACTATTTTACAACAAAGCCACAAGACTCCATATTTACATAACATCCATTCTGAATTTTGCTAAATATACAAGTATTCTTAAACTTGGTATGAAGGGTTTATGACAAAGGAATCGAGAAAAGAAAGAAGAAATTGGTGTGGAATAAAGAGAAGCAATTTTTACTAAAAACCACTTACACAAAGCCATATGTACCATTGAATTAGGTACCATTTTAAGAATATTTTAATATCTGTAATCTTTGTACAATTTAAGATTCATTTGAAATTCTAATGTTGTACTTTGTACTATAGGTTTAATTCTGCTTAAGCCCTTCCTACATTGCAAGGGGAGCCACAAAAACAGGAGGTCCCTTTCCACAGGAGATCCATTTTATTTCACAAGTAACAAAGGGTGTGTGATCCCTTAATGAAATCTGGGGGTCTGAATCCCTGAGTATAAACTTGCGTTGCACTTTACAGAATAGTTTTATATCACTAGGCATGACCAAAATTGTATAAAGTAGCTGCAGATAAAATTAAGTCAGAAAAAATTTGGAACCTACCATGTGGTAGGTATTGCACCTGAGAGCAAACAATTCCCAGGACGTCCTAGAAAGACAACTTCAGATCAGTGCAAAGGCACAGAGGGTACAGACATGATTTTAATTTATAGGATTAGAAAGGTACAAGGCCATAAAACAAGACACCTGTTGTCTGCATTTATGTTAAAGGTTTCATTTTTTAAAAAAATAATCAGAAACCCATAATCATTATTCTTGACATAAATTACACATTAGATTGGGAGTGGAAATCATGTTTTAAGACTAGGAAGGGAAGGAAAAGTAAAACCAACTGCATGTAATTTTTCAAGTGGAAACAATGGCAATATGAAGATATATGGGCTTCAGACCCTCTGGTAGAGGAAAGAGGCTGTGCTCTCTTACCTCTTACAGTGTCACTCCTGTGACCTCTACCATTTGAAATGCTTTGATTCCACCTTGCCCAAGGGACCTGTGAGCAACAGAAAAAGGGATGAAGGATGCCTATGCCTGACCTCACCTTTACATTGTCCAACGACTGAAGGTATAAATCAGCTTTCCCCTTGAAGACTCGAGTGTCAGAAGCTCATGTGAAATGCTGGAAATATTAAATGATGTCCCTGAGGGTTTTACTGTTACTCAGTTTTCTGCTGTAACTGGGAGAGCTGTTCACGTGAAGGATACTCTCCCCCAGGACCTCAATTTGTATACAAAATGAAGTATGAAACTCCAACAACTTCTTGCCACTTTGGAAAGAAAATAAACAATTAGTGGAGGTTGCCCTTAGCCTGCTGGTCCTGCTTATATTTCAATGATCTCTGTCTATTCCCAGAGAACAGTTCACACCAACAAAGGTGTGATACCCTCATTACAAATCCTTGTTTCCAGGGTAATAAATCAGTGATGGTTAAAAAAATCTCTGCAGACAATTCAATGCATTTTTGTAATGAGGAAGAATAAAAACTCTTTGCTTTGTTCTAGTTAGCAGAGGAAGTGTACTAATAGCAATCAGAATAGAGGACCAACTGCCCCAGGGCCAAGTTTCCAGTGCTAGCTCATCACTGTGATCTTGGGCTGTATCTAAAACTTCCTTCCAATATTCTTTCTGCAAAAATTTTAAATCTATGGACTGTTAAATCTCCCAACACACTTTGATTCATTAATCCTCACTGCTGCTGCTGCTAAGTCGCTTCAGTCGTGTCCGACTCTGTGTGACCCCAGAGACGGCTGCCCACCAGGCTCCCCCATCCCTGGGATTCTCCAGGCAAGAACACTGGAGTGGGTTGCCATTTCCTTCTCCAATGCATGAAAGTGAAAAGTCAAAGTGAAGTCGCTCAGTCGTGTCTGACTCCTAGCGACCCCATGGACTGCAGCCTACTAGGCTCCTCCGCCCATGGGATTTGCCAGGCAAGAGTACTGGAGTGGGGTGCCATCGCCTTCTCCATTAATCCTCACTACTACCTCTATAATAGGCATGTGTGTTAGTCACTCAGTCGTGTCCAACTCTTTGTGACCCCAGGTACTGTAGCCACCAGGCTTCTTTGTCCATGGAATTTTCCAGGCGAGAATACTGGAGTGGGTTGCCATTTCCTTCTCCAGGGGATCTTCCTGACCCAGGGATTGAATCCAGGTCTCCCGCATGGCAGGCAGACTCTTTACCATCTGAACCACCAGGGAAGCCCATAATATAATAGGCATAATTATCTGTAATAAGAAAAATGATCATTTTTCTCTTGATAGAGAAATTCAAGTGATTCATTCAAGTCTCTCAGTTAGCAAGTGGACAAAGCAGGAACAGGAATAAAGAGTCCATATGACAATCCGTACCATTAATCTCTTGGCATCTCTTTTCTCCATCAAAGATTTGAAGTACTGGCACACAAAGAATATATAGTCCCTATTATAGAAACATGACTATATATCTGTATAGAGCTTCAGAAATTTTAGAGCATGTTCAAACCTTTTATTTAGTTCAATTTTTATAACAGTCCTATGAGGTAGGTATTTATAGACTCTGTAATGAAGGAATAAAAGTAAAACGAAACAGCTTAAACAGCTGAGAAGAGCCAGGGAAAGATTAAGGATTACTTAAGACACTGTACAATCCATAATTACATCATGTTTGTAAGAGACAGCTAGATGTATGAATATATTTATTAGCCTGCCTGTTTCTGTGCTATAATAGCAGACTGATCTCTAAAAGAGCCTCTGCTCTGTGTTCTAAGATCATATTCCAGTCATGAAAGGATATTCAGAATGGTGTAATGTGCTCTTTTAACACAAGCTCTCTTGTCATCGAACCATGGCTGAATTAGGGATGAATGACACTGCTTCTCTGCAGGGGAAAAAGAAAGTGTGAGGGCTGAGAGGGATCCCAAATAGCATACAAGGGAAAATGAAGAAAAAAGGCTCTTTTGCCTCCCAGAAGTCTGAAAGCGAAAGTTGCTCAGTTGTGTCCGACTCTTTGCAACTGCATGGACTATACAGTCTATGGAATTCTCCAGGCCAGAATACTGGAGTGGGTAGCTTTCCCCTTCTCCAAGGAATCTTCCCAACCCAGGGATCAAACCCAGGTCTCCCACACTGCAGGTGGATTCTTTACCAGCTGAGGCACCAGGGAAAACCCTCAGAAGTCTAATCTTTTGAAATAGGCCCAGTGATTTTTTTAAAAAAGTAGTACCAAATGGAATCAATGCTGCTTAACTAGTGTGTGTTTAAGGAAACTGGAAAAGGGTCCTCTTCCAAAGTATCTTCTCAACTGACTCCCTTAATTCCTGAAATACCACCATTAGAAGTCCATTCCCTTAGATGAAAGCATTATTCTCTACTGAAATCCAAATGCCTCTGGGAGAGGCATTCCCATCCATAGTATAATAACAAACAAGTGCATCAGGGATATTAAGAGAGGGAGGCCCGGAGAGCGGCTCTCCCAGGGACAAAGCACGGTCACTTGCAACCATGCCTCAGGCCACCAAGCAAAGATAACTGATAGAAGTATGTCCAGTGCTGACTCTTACCCATGAGCTGTGTGTGGCTGACGATGTTGCATTGAGCTATTATCAGTCATTAGTACCTCAGAGCAGTGGTTCTTAACTCAGCTGCACATCACAATCACAATCACCTGTCAATCTTTCAAAAATGGAGATACTCGGACAGTACCCGACATTTGTGGAATCAGGATCATGTGGGAATATGGCTGAGGCATGTTTATTTCTACAAAGCTCTATGGATTTTCAGATGTTCTTCCAGAGTTGAAAACTGCAACCTTGGAGTGAATGTGTCATCCTGATGGCTTGCTGGTGGGCCTTGGTGAGGCGGGACCCTAGGCTGGGGGCCTGAACACTGAGTACCAGAACAAGTGGTGAGAGGCAAGGGATAACACAAAGTAACAAAAGATGACGCGGAAAAGAACCGAGATGACTTATCTATATCACAATTTTGACAAACTACCTGGGAGTATTATTATTACCAAGACTTGATAAAACACTAGTCTATGAAAGTTAGGACTTCTGCATAACACCATTTAAGAAATACCCGGGCAATGATTGTTTATGCTCATATAACTCAGGTTTATTTCATCCTTTCAAAAGGCTGAAGAAGCCTCTTGCAGTCTTTTCATTACTGTACTATCTCTTCCCATCCCATTCTTTATAGTCCTCTCTCTGAGTCTTGCCATACTCGTCTTATCCTCGATTAGCCTCCAAAGAGAGTACTTACCAGGTAAATCTGTTAGGACTAGTTCCGTCAATGTGACAGAAGCCCCCCTAAAATAGAGGCCTAACAAGAAAGAAGATAATCTCTCAGGAATAAACTATGCAGGAGGGAGGTAGCCAGGCAGTTGGAGGGTATTTCATGGGCTCGTCTCCTCTGTCTTGTCTCCACCACCTTTCGCAAATGATTTCTTCCACATGGTCTGAGGTGGCTCCAGCTCCAGCCAGCAGGAAGGGAAAAGGGGGCAAGGGCCACAGCATCACCCTCCCTCACCTGTGTGTATCCCTAAAATTAACCCATTCCTTTCAGATTCCGCTGGCCAGAACTTGAGCTGCATGGGTGAGTCTAGTTGTTAGGGAGTTGAGGAGGCAGGGAGCTGTTCAGGGCAGCTGTGAGCCCATCTAGAAAGACAGAGAAGGGGAGATGGCTAAGCCACACCAGGAACTGTGCACGCAGCAAAACAAGTACAGGCGGTCACCTTATGAACCTAGACTATCTCACCGGAAAGAGCAAATGAGTGTGGTAAGCAAAGACTGCTTAATGCCAGGTGTTGAGTAATTCATGGTGGTTAGAGGAAACTGTTTTCCACTAATGAAGAGTGAGATTATGTTGAAAGTAGTTATCTGTGGACCAGGCATCACAACAGAGGCCTCAAATAAATGAAGTGCTTGGTTTGTCTTTTGAAAGCTTACAATTCCTCTTGGAATTATGTGATCCCAAGAGTCCACCTCTTGCCTAATGAAAGATCTGAATTCAGTCCTTCTTCCCAAGTCCCTGGAGTCAACTTCTGTAATCTGTCAGGAGCAGAACGGATTTCCACACTAGCTATCAATAAGCAAGAGAAATACTTATTTCACATACAAATTCTGCTGAGATGAGCTTTAAAAGATTCTGATCAATGAAAAGATGTACTTTCTCCTGACTCTAGGGTTCCAGGTATGTCAGTACCTCCCAGTCTGTGACAAATCTGAGAATACAAAGCAGAACTATACTGGTCTAGAAGCATGCAGTCTAAAATACAAGAAATCTGTTTAACTCTGTAACTGTGTTTGGATTGCTTCTAGGATGGTTGAAAAGTAAAGTACTGCTTTGTTTTCCCATCAGATCTCCCTATATCACCTGATAGACTTGTTCCCTTTCTCTGTGTTTCTCACTCGTCTGGCTGATTGAATTGTATAGCCAGTTAGCTCAGTTAGATAGGGCATGGTGCTAATGAGACCAAGGTCACAGGTTTTATCCCCAGATAGGCAGACAGGTATCCAGAGTAAAATTCTGTCCCACGTCTACTTGGATGCTTCTCTCTCTCTGGTTAGCACTTCTGAAAGGATGTGTACTTCTCAAAAGGGGGACAGAGTAAGAAAGAGTTGGTGTCTTAGCAGAGATAAGCTGTGCTGTGGAAAAACCCCACAAAATGCTGGACTGGAAATACCTCTATACCAAGAGGAATACAAAGTAGTTTGGTTTACGAAAAGGTCCCTCCTACTTCCAGGACACTAGGACCCACAAGCATGGAGACTGAGCTGAGACACTAAGGATGGAAAAAGAAAGCTAGAGAGGCAAGAAAATTGTCATATTCCTAGGCTAGGGTCCAGAGGTCTTGTTTCCTGCTTCCTGCTGGATCCAGGACATTCAGATCACATGTGGTCTCCTATTTCCAACCCCACCTCGGTGTTCCCAAGTCAGTGGTGAGCTGTTGTGATGTTGTGGAGGAAAATCATGTCCAAAACAGGAATAAAATTCACAACTGCTTCTACTTGTTCTAGATAGAAATGTCATTTCTCACCACTGGAAGACTTCCCCCACCCTCTCCTTATCAAAAATCTGTCACTCTGTCCACACATCAGGGAGAACAAATGTGTTTTTGATCCCTCTGTGAACAAACGAGACTCAGCACCTGCACAGCGCTCAAGGGTGGCCGGCCCTCATCCTCACTCTGAGCCGGCTGCTGCTCTTGGGCAGAGAAAGTAAAAATGATTGATTCAACATCTTAATTAAGATAAACAAACAAAGAGGAACATCAAATAATGGACCTGACAGTTTGAAACAAACTGAAAGTACAGCTTAGTATTTCATAAAAGAAAAAGCGTTTGATGTGAGGATGGCAGTTTAATAATTTGTAAATATCACTGGCTTGGTATTATAGCTAATCCAAATATTTTCATTTCTCATCATAAGTTACCCTCTGCTGATGGCTTGTCCTCTTCAACTCACAGCTTTCACCGTGGAGCCTTTGACAGGGGTGGAGAGGAGAGGAAGAGAAAGGGTCACAGGTTCTTTGTGGAATGTGAATTACATTGTCAACTTCCTTTCTACACTCTGATTCAGATAGTCCCTGGAAAATATCACCAACAAGCCCCAAGCTTTTATTGCCTCTTTCTTCAGCTCCCCTAAAAAAGTATCAAAATTTAATCATTACAGCTTTCCATTAGCTTCTGACTGTTTTACTAATTAAGTCTGAGCTTTTTCCCATTCCTAATATGTAAAGAAATGGGAAATGAAACCTCCTCCACTAACTGTAATGTCCATACAATACTGTTTTTATACCATAATGAAGTAGTTAACTATATACTGAAAAGGTGTTTTATTGCCCCTGCTGCTGCTGTTGCTAAGTCGCTTCCGTCGTGCCCGACTCTGGGCGACCCCACAGATGGCAGCCCACCCGGGGCCTCTGTCCCTGGGATTCTCCAGGCAAGAATATTGGAGTGGGCTGCCATTCCCTTCTCCAACGCATGCACACATGCTAAGTTGCTTCAGTCATGTCTGACTCTGTGCAGCCCATTGCAGGTTGCCATTTCCTTCTCCCTTTATTGCCCCAACGCCTTACAAATAGGGTAGCTGGGGTAAGTTCATGCTTGTGTCTTCTGCCAAAACACCTTTGGGTGGGTGCTGAGGATAGGCAGCAAGTTGTGATGGCAATTTTAAAAAGGCGAATGTGGGAACCTCTGCGTTGGTCAGAGCACTGTGACTTAGTGCTTGTGAAAAAAAATTTGGAGAAAGAGTAGACAATTTTACTAACTTATTTGGGCTATCCAAGGGAACAAATCAGATATAGGTCTGTGAAAGCAGAGCCAAAGGAAAACCACTGGGCAGCCGGAGGCTTTGGGCTTTTAAAGTATGTAAAAGGGAAAGGGTGAGTATGCGGGCCTGTCAGACCAACCTGCGCGCGGATATACCTCTGGGTTCAGGCCATGACCCTTCTCTTGCGCTTTCCCACTTTACTCTTTTTGCTCAGGTTCTTAACAGCAGCATCTTTTGGTCTTTTTTTTTTTCTCTCAGATGATACCAAGCCCACGCAGAGACCACACTGGGCGGGTGTGACTGACTGGGTCCCTCTGAGGAAGCTGCAGTTCTGAGAGTTCTCCACAGGGAAGCAGTATGAGATCAGGGTTTAGATTAGGTGGCCCCAGCGCCTCTAGCTTTCCCTGATTCTGACGGAGACTGTCCTTCTGTGCGCGAGATGACCAACAGGGCAAGCTCAGGCCTCAGGAGACCCCACCCTCCTCCCCAGCCCTGAGCTTTACTACCATCTCTCCACGTAGCTCTCCATTCCCAGGTCTGTTTCTTTGCATTTGAGTCATCAGCTTGCAGAATACTGCTTTGTCCATTCCATCTCTGGTCTATGCTTTATCTGAGGGATGCCATTAAGGCTAAGGATGCCCTTCTGGCCAAAATGGCCATATTTTAGCTGCTGGGTTCACATCACTGCCACAGAGAGGAAACCTGCAGAGGGGTCTTTAGCAATGTGTCAGGCATGTGTTTTTTGGGGCAGTATGAATTCTGGTAACCTCTGAATGGTTGGATAACTCTTGACATTTCTCAGGAAAGAACTGGTTCCCATCTTTGGCACTCTGAAGAAAATGGTGCCAGCAACAACTTGATTTTGTTTGCGTTATAGAGAGTAATACACCGTTATGGTCAAAATTCCTAAATAGAGAGCTTATAACTTAGGTTCTATCTTGACAATGTCCCGCTGATATATTGTGTGATAAAAGCAAAGTCACTACTTATCTTCTTTGCTTATAAAATAGAAATTACACCTGACATATTTCTGATAAGCTGCAAGAACTATGTACTCTATGTGGACTTTATACAAAGTACCCAATACAGTGAATATTCTTAAGACAGAAAAACTTTCACCTTTCTTTTGACAAACATTCTCTAAAATACATTTATTTTAGTTGACACATTGACAAATATTACATTTGTGAAAGTTAAAACTTTCTGAGAATTTTAAATCTTGAAAGTTCTTCTAAAACAGTGAGCAGAAATCCCATTTCCAGCATTTCATGTGATGAGAGTGGTTTCTTAAAATATATGTCAGGTAACCTATCTCTTATCACACATTTTCTTTCTTTACCTGAAGTCTAGAATTTAAATATTTCTGTCAAGTTTAAGAGAGGTATGTGGCACTGATTTTACACTGATTTCATCTTTTTCTTCACAGTCTATCCCAAACCATTTTCAGACCCACCGCCTAAATTGGTTACCTTCTTTTCTAGGTACAGTCAACAGAAAACAAGCAAGAAGCTTGGAAAGGAGAGTGAGACCTGCCTTTTCAGTGATCTTTCAGGTTACTTTGCCTCCCAGACAGGTTGATACAAAGATAAGCAAAAGAAGAGGTTGTGGACAGACCTCCAGGAAAACTCTCTCAGGAAAGGATCGGCTGCAGTAGTGCTAGATAAAAATTGCAATTGCCCAGCTTTATCTCTCTGGGGTATAAACTGGATCAGAAAGGTAGGGACTGAGACACATATAAACAAAATGGAGCACACAAATAAAATATTGATTTTCCCCCCTGTATTCTACCTCCAAAAGATAACTAAACCAACTCTCAGTGGGAAGAATGCTATCTTCATAATACCAGCCATTTAAATTTTTCACAAACTGCAATAGCTGCGGTTATTGGTATAGACTTCATGCTCTCTCTTCTGACCTAATATGACTAGTAATTTTTAGAAATTTTAGGTGATGCTATGCCCAAAGGAGTTTTAATGCTGAGGTTAGATGATATTGCTAACGTCTGTGTCACCCATGATTTTGTGTGTCTGTCTAGAAAAGGTTAGGCAAAGGTAAGAGAGATACAGAGCTCACTGAAACATCTCCTATCAAAGAAAAACTTGTTAAAAAAAGATTTTAACAGCTCAAACTACCTTGGAGGCCAATAAAAGCACCAAACCTGATTATTAGACCATGATCTGAGGTTAGGAAAAGGACTCCAGTGCTGACTGATTGGAAAACTATTGGAAATAAATAAAAAGGCTACATTATGTGAAGCGGAGGGTCACAGCAATGGAGCATCTTGAGAAGTCATAGGTGCACTGATTACATTTGTCACATTTAATGACTGCTTTGTGTATGACTTGCTTTTTGTAGATCTTTTGTATGAGATATTTTTAGATAAACTGATTTCACAGAAGAGGAGAAAGGTAATAAGTGTCACCTTGTGTTAATATACAAACTCTCCACCTTTGGGATCAAATTTGGTGCAGGGCACAAGTGAAATGAGTTTGGTGGCCTCAAGTGAGGCCACCATCAATAGTTATCCTTAAACAAAATCACAAATCATTTGCTGGCAGCAGAGATCAGAGACCTGGAGCTGATAGCAAGAGTGTCACAGGTCAGGAGGAAGACTTGGGCGGAAAACCAGCCATTACCTCTGGGTCTCCAGCCTTACTTCAGCTCATGCAACCAAGCAACCCTTCTCATCCATAAACACTAACATTCACACTGATTTTATGACCTCTCTTTGCCTGCCAAACCCAACATCAATATTCCCAACAACATTTCATGAAACCCCCTGTTATCTACGTCCTCATCACTCAGTTCTAATAATAGCAATTTCATAGTCACTATGAAAGGGAGGCCTATTTTTAGAATATTACTTGTCATTAGTAAAATAATGGAACTTGTTTGTTCCAGTGAATTCTAAGTCTAAACATCGCTTGCTTTCTCTCTACTTAGTGAAGGGCTTCTGTGCTACTCTGATGAAAACATAGAGAATTAGAAAACAATGACTGTGTGAATGACATTTACAGAGATCTCATTCTGGAAAGGGCACATTTTATTGTGACTCTGTGTCAAAAGTGTAGTTTCATCAGAGGACAGGAGGCAAAAGAAACAGGCAATCAATACTTGGGCCTGTGATATCTGAACTGAGAAAGAAAATCATTATCCTGTTATTTTTATTGTGGCATGATGCTTGAAATACTGTACTTTGTTTCCATATTAATCCAGTATTTTGAGGGTTGCAGATTTAAAAAACCCTCACAGGGGTAGCCATGTGAAATTAGAACACAAAGAAAAAGAAGTATGCACACATATTTTACGGTGGGAATTTGGAGAAAGACAGATTGAGAAAGAGAAAAGTTAACCTTTTGTAAAAGATATAATAATCCAATTTCCTGAATCTGTGTATCTTACAGCTATGTTTAATTTCTGAGTTTTCAGAACCATCAATAAAGGGTCATTTGTTTCTAATTTTTGGGCAAAACATATAGATTTCTAGTAGATAAGAGCTCCCTCAATATTAACAAGGTTATTTGGATAATATTTGTACTTCTGTACTTATTGGAAATTTTGTTCCATTGTTAAGAAACTAAACAAGTCCAAGGTAGAAAGCATGCGGAATTGGACATTTGATTTTAAAGTTTGGTGTTATTTACTTCTCACTGGCAAAACACCAGTCACTGAACTTGAATTTCTAGCTGAAAAAAGGAGAGGAATTATCATTCACAAACATTTTAAAAATTCTTGTGTCCAGCCTTAAGTACCTTACCAATTCTGCCTAACTGCTTCTAATATGACTGTTTACTGGTTATTATTTTCAAAACACTTCAAGATATTTAACCTTCCCTTCTCTAGATTTCAGCATCCAATATGAAACTCTATCTGAATGCATATTATGGAGAGTGGGATCATACCCACTCTGCAAAACATGAATACAGCTATCCTCAACCTAACTTTCATACTTCTGTGGGTTAGTTATTTAAATTTAAATTCTGTTTTTTCTCTTTGAATTATTATCGATGAGATTGGCATTATATAGTCTCGAAGTCATGACCTGCTTTTCTAGGCTGTCTGTTGCAGCCCCAGGGAGAGCTAAGTGGGTCCTTAATGAACAAGAAAAGGTTATCATGGCTGCACGTGGTGTCTCCCAGTCTGCTCTGGCTAGAATCTCCAGCCGCCAGAGATAACAGTTCAAAGTCATGCAAATGAGGGCTACTGGCTACCACTGTGTTCCTGTGATCCTTTGGCAAATGCACAACAGCAGCAGGAAAAAAGGATGTTCTCAGAGGCCTAATCCATCTGGGCAGCTGGTTCATTTCAAGTAAACAAACTACTACAAGCTACCCACAAGAATTGTTAAAATTAACGGAAAATGACAATACCAAGTGCCGGTGAGGATGGGAGCAACTAGAATTTTCACACACTGTTGGTGGGAGTATAAATTGGTACAAGCCATTAGAAAAACTGCTTGGCAGAATCTATGAAAATGGAATCCTCTGACCTCTCGTAGGTATAAACCCAACAGAAACACCAACATAGTGTGCACCAAAAGACAGTTATAAGAATGTTCACAGCAGCTTAAAACAAGACAACTATAGGCAATAATAATTAACCTCTTTATCATGTATAAGAAAATGATGTGTAATCCTACCACTTTGACAGAAATTAATATTTTGGAGTAATTCATATTGTGAAGAGAGTTTGTAACTTGCTTTTTAAAATTTAACACTATATCATGAATCTTTTCTTAGGCAATTAACTTTTAAAATATTTAGATTTAAAAGAAAAAAGATACATACAAATAAAATAAACAACCAAAACAAAAACACTGAAAAAAGAATATTCATAGCAGCATTATTCATAATATATCCAAAGTAGAAGCAACTCAAGTGTCTACTTACAATAGAATGAAATAAAATGAATAAATAAACTACTTTACAGCAATAAGAACAAAGAACTACTGCTGCATGCAAAAAGAGTGATGGTTCTCACAAATCCAATGCTGAATAAAAGACTCTAGATACTCAAGAGTGTACTGTATAGCTATCCACATGAAGTTCAAATACAGGCAAGATTAACCTAGTGATAGAGGTCATGAGAGTCGTTACCTTGGGGGAGATGATATTAGGAAAGGGCACGGAGAAGATTCTGGGGTGCTGATAATGTTCTAAAACTTAACTGGGGTAGGGATTACATGAAAATATTCACTTTGTTTAAAAAAAAAATCATTGAGTTCCATGCTTACAATTTTGGGCATTTTTCTGTATACATAATATACAATAAAAGTTAACCAAAAAACTATCAGTGTAGTTTGTTATTAATTAATGCCTTTGTCAGCTTATGAAATACTAGGAAACAAGGGAAGAACGACCAAGGTAGTTTCTCCTTGAGTGAAATTTTCTATAGAATTATATAAGAAATTACATGTTACATGGTTAAAAAAAATTGTGTTTCTTAGCCTGGAACTCATAAAGCTAAGTGGTGACTTGGCTTATACTGATACAGAACTTGAGTACTGAACAGTGTGTTATATCAGAGGTCTTATAAGGAGGGTGCTAACCAGCTATTCCATTTATGCAGCCATTTAAATAACTTAAAACAGGAAAAATTTCAGCTGAACATTAGGAGGAATTTCTGAGCCAGGAAGTTGAATGACTGTGGAAACATAAGTGTTGGACATTTTTAAGAAAGAAAAACATGGGCTTCTCTGGTGGTCCATTGGCTAAGAATGTATCTGCCAATGCAGGGGACGCAGGTTTGATCCCTGGTCTGGGAAGATCCTACATGCCTCAGAGCAGCTAAGCCGGTACTCCACAATAGGAGAAGCTATCACAATGAGAAGCCTGTGCATTGAAATGAAGAGTCCCACTCTTGTCAACTAGAGAAAAGCCCACGCAGCAATGAAGACCCAGTACAGCCAAAAATAAATAAATTTAAAAGAAAGAAAAACAGCTGGCAGGTGGACAGGAGCCCCTGAGATGTCTTTTAGCAGGATTCTTCAGTTCATAGTGGAAAGGTGGAATGTTTAAAAATCTACTCTAGTATAATGCCTGGTGAGAGCAAGTGTTCAAAAATATTAGCTCCACTCTATCACTGCTAATAATACTTAGAAAACATTTCAAGTTTAGGTGGGGGTCTAGCCCTAAATTTACTCAGTGACAGTGAGACATCCCCAAATCAATCTCTGTTTATAATCTCTGTAGCCAACTCCTCCTGATGATAAAAGAGGGAGAAAGTCCAAATGGTTAGTATCTCTAAACTGTAGTGATTTCTGAGATGAAACATGGTATGTAAACATAAAGAATTATTAGTACAACAAACCTGGCCAACTGCAACATTGATGACACCAGAAATGTCAGTCTAAATGAATCTTAACATTGGCTCAGGAATTAAGTAGCTACAGGTACCCATGGGCTTTGAGAAGCAAAGAGAGTCACCACTGGGCTCTGAGGAAGCTAAGCTGGGGTAAAAGGAGATAGGTCTAGAGGAAACTTCCTAGCAAATGTGATAAAATGGGTTTCTGAAGCTAATGTAAATCAATAATGGTTTAGCTATTATTGAGAGTTTTCTAGAAATTTTCTTTCCATTCACTACCTTCCTCTATACTCCTACACTCTTTCTGCAGCTAAGAAAAATCATATTTCAGAGATATAATTAAACTGACTTCTTTTTGGTAACTGAAAAATATACTTAAATGAAGATGTATATAGATCAATATTTTTTTAATTGAAGTAAGACTGATTTACAACATTGTGTTAGTTTCAGGTGTACAACCAAGTGATTCAGTTATTTCTTTCAGATTATATTCCATTATAGTTTATTATAAGATCTTGAGTATTAATCTGTGTGCTATACAGTAAATCCTGTTGCTTATTTAAGTATAGTAATTTGTTTCCATTAATCCCATACTCCTAATTTGTCTCTTCCTCCTTCCCTCTTACCTTAGGTAACCAAAAGTTTGTTTTCCATGTCCATGAGTCATTTGTAGAATTTTTAGATTTCACTAAAGTGGAATATAAGTGATATCATATAGTATTTGTCTTTGTCTGACTTGCTTCACTAAGTATAATATTCTCTAGGACCATCTATGTTGCTCAAATGACATTATTTAGTTTTTTAATGGGTGAGTAATATTCCATTGTATATACATATATACCACACTAGAAAAATATTTTTAGTGCTTTTAAAATGTCCTCTTGAAAGGTATATGATTTGAAAACAAGCCCTTTAGTGTTAAAGTGCTTTTAACTCAGTTCCTGTGTAGCTGTGGAGATTAGTGGCATTCTGAAACCTGCTGGAGTTCCTGCCTGGTAAATAGAAATTGAGTTATAGCAACTATAGTCTGAAGAATCAGAAATAGATTTATGCTTCATAAAGACCTATATAAGAGAAATAACTATGTGGAAATTTTAAGTCCTTTCAGTTTCTGATTTCCAGCAGCCCTAGAATGGCTTGCTGGCATAACCAAGGCACTTGTGCTTAATTATAAGCAACACGGCAATTCTCCAAATTATATAATCAAGTATATGACCTTATCTTCTGGACAGTTCCTGAGTTACTACTAAATTTCCACATTATACGCTGCAACTACATGCTGCGCAGTGTACTGTCCTTTTGGCATGCCCTATGAACTTCTGAAAACTGAAGTGTGGGGCCAGTATCCTATGTGCGTCTGTATCTATAAAAGCCAGGCTACAGAACCACTAAGTCTGTCCAAGAACAGATACTTCTACAAATTTCACAAATCAAGTCTAGGAGAACTATCACATACGTTTGAAAACAATTGGTTATTTAAAAATAAGCCAATGTAACCAGTTTTATTAGCTCAGAGTGACCCATGGTTGATGGTTTGCTTTGAGTTATTCTCATTCACTTGAAACTCTATTGGCATATTCTATGAGTACAAGTACTGTGCTAGGGATTGAGAAGGGCAGATGGCCTCTGGGAGCTGCCACAGAGAGCTAAGCTGATTATCTGAAATTGTAACAATGCAAGAAAATACATGATTAGGTGTCAAGATAAAAGATAAACATTTGAAGTTCAGAGATGGAGGTGCTCATGGACTGTGGAGGAGGCTACCTGGAGCTGGACTCTGAAAGCTTCTGTTGGGTAAGCATGTTTGCCTGTGTTCTAGGAAATGCTCAGCATTTAATCTATGTGCTTGGAAAAACAATGAGACTTCAAAGATCATGCTAAAAAGTTCCAGAAATCTAGGTTTCCTTTAGTTATGCAGAGTCATTGAAAGTTTTCAGTCAGAAAGTAACGTTTTTCTAGCAGTGGAGATGATTCAAACATAGTTGTTCTACAACTATGCTGCTGACTGAGCTATTCCATTTTTCAAACAGAATAATAATTCTTAATAAATAAATTAGTTCTCAATTCTTGCCTTAGACTTTTTTCCTGGAATAATGTGGCATATCCAAAGGTAGTTAATAGGTAAGAAATGCTATCAAATTAAAATTTTCTCCCATAATTTCCCCTTAAATCTTGAGTTATTTTACCACTTTTCTACAGGGAGCCAAAAAGAACTAGTAAACAAATATATAATGGGAATTTTTTGGAGACCATGCCCATCATGCTTAGTTCAGTGGCCCTTTTGAGAGGAGAGGGGAGTTGGCTATACTCCTAGTTGAAAGTTTATTTTGCGTAATATAATATGACATTATTTTATGTTAGTAAAATTGTTTATATATAGGAATCAAACATATTTAATGAGGTTTTGCCAGCTGTACTAGAACACATTTGAAAATCACTGTTATGTTTCTGAAAAGTCTTATTGTTTTACTTCTATTTATTCATTTATTTATTTGGCTGTGCTGGGTCTTCATTGCATAGGCCTCCTTAGTTGTGGTGCACAGGCTTAGTTGCCCTGTGGCACATGGGATCTTAGTTCCCCAACCAGGGATTGAACCAGGGTCCCCTGCATTGGAAGGTAGATTCTTAACCACTGGACAACCAGGGACGTCCCAATATAGCCATACTCAAATCTATTGAATTTCAATAGATTTAGAAAGCAGAAAGAACAGCAGAGACCTCACTTTGCTGACAAAGGTCTGCATAGTCAAAGCTATGGTTTTCCCAGTAGTCATTTACAGATGTGGAAGGCTGAGCACTGAAGAGATGCTTTCAAACTGTGGTGCTGCAGAAGACTTTTGAGAGTCCCTTGGACTTCAAGGAGATCAAAGCAGTCAATTCTAAAGGAAATCAACTTGAATATTCACTGGAAGGACTAATGCTGAAACTGAAACTCCAATACTTTGGCCACCTGATTCAAAGAGCTGACTCACTGGAAAAGACCCTTATGCTGGGAAAGATTGAGGGCAAGAGGAGAAGGGGTCAACAGAGGATGAGATGGTTGGATGGCATCACCGTCTCAATGGACATGAGTTTAAGCAAACTCCAGGAGATAGTGAAGGATAGGGAAGCCTGGTATGCTGCAGTTCATGGAGTCGCAAAACGTCAGACATGACTGAGTAACTGAACTGATAGGGAACACTGTCTTTACTACACAAGAATTTATAATCTAATAGAGAAGGGCAGATTACCATGGCCTCTGGCTGAGTCATGGTAAAGTCTAATAGCAGTTGTATCTCAATACATGCATGTAGATTCTCTAAGTAAAATAGTATATTTTCATGTGCTTCTCCCTTCCTAATATTGACTTAGAGTTAGGTGGGATTGAATGAGTTAATGGTTGCACACAGAGGCTCTCTGTATTCTCAGTTTTTGACCACACACAGTAGGTGCTCAATAAACATTTTATAAATCAATGAGTTAAAGGTCTTAATATAGCAGGGAGTCAGAGATTTTAGGTCCTGTTATTGATTTTGTCATATATTTATTAATTAAACAGATATGGGAATACCTATCTGTGCTCATTTTTTTCTCTTGGTGAAATCACGATGACAAAACTTCTTTTACAGAAATACGGTGATGCCTGAGATACTGTGTGCAAAATGATTTGTACTCCTTGGAAGAGAGGGATCTTATAAATAGAAGGCATTGTTCAGGTTACCCATAGCATTCAAATTTAATTTGTAGCATTTGGAATACGTGGAAGATCCATGACCTCAGTAATGAAAGCTGCTGAGCCCCTGATGCCCATGGAAGAAAGCTTTTTCTCCTTGTTTTTCTGCCTGCAAGAGAGTGGCTACTGTTTCCCCAGCCTGTCTGTTCTAACTACGATGCACTGATTTTCTTCAGCGTTATCCCAGTTTCTCATTATGAATACTGAAATGAGCAGATCCTATACTTTGGAGTGGGCAGAAGGTGCATAATCTGAAAGAGCAGTAATAAGGGCCCTCAACTTAAGAATGAAGAGTTGAGAGAGATGGGTAAAGAACACTGACTAGGACGTGCGAGAAAAGACAGATCAATCCCAACGATTCATCATGCCAGGAGCTGTCCAAATAATCAAAGGTATCAGCCTGGGTGATGTATAGCTGATGTCACTTGGCGAGACCCTTAACAAGGCAGCTAGTACAACAGCTGCTGCTGGTCAGTGAGTATCACAGCACATGCCAGGCCAGGGCAGAGGAACACAGACCATCCATCACTGACCCAACTTAATGGCTAGGCTTATTAGTAAACATTCTCTGTGGCTGACAGCCTGTAATGGTACAGGATGTTCCCCTACTGTCCCCCAAATAAACTGACCCACCTGACAGATGTGTGAAATCTGTGGTCCCTCTTCAGATTCTCAGAATAAGTATAATTTATTCTATTTTATCGATAGAGGCAATTGTGGATCTTTAGGAAAAATAAGAGAAGCCTCCATTTAGCAAATGCATTTGTAATCAATTCTTCTCTCGAGATGGTTTTTCTCTTCTTAATGGTAAATCAGAAAAGTGACAGTGTATGTTGACATACATGCATTATTCCATAGGCACTACTATAGGTGAATTTCATCTATATTTCTCCCTACTGTGGATCAGAAATTCCCAAAGTGGAAATAAAATCCACTCTCTGTACTAAAGATATCTAAATCTACTTTAACTACATTATGTTCTTGGAGAGGATATCTTAATGGACTAAGTATGAGGTTTGAAATATCTAGACTTCCTGGAACCACAGGTTCAGTTCCCAGCTGAATCGGCTCAGTCCTCCAGTCTTCACTGGCAGATAAATTAAGATACTAAGAAGCTTACCATGCATAGATAGATCTCTTAGATGAACTGTAGTAAACCATAGTCTCATCTATTTTTTTAAGTGCACATTAAACTTGGTTCTGGTGTTTTTGACCTCACTGAAAAATTCTGTATAATATGCATGGTTAATCTGATGCTTGTCACTCAATAAGGACATACCATTTAGGGGAGAATGCATCCTCCCTCAAATTTAGAATTTCTTAAGCATATGGAGTTTAAAAATGGTCAGGTTATTGCAATCCCAATTACTCCTTCCTAACTCTTCACCTTTTGTTTGTCTGGACTTGAGTTTTCGTGCCTCACCCTTCAATGAATCTTCCTCTTAGCCTGACCTTGGCTAGTTTCTCCAGTTGTGGCCATTGACCTTGCTTTGAATTCTGGCACAGGCTAATTCTCCACGTCTTACTTATGGCTTGGATCTGGATTTTTCCCTACTCTGACTTCCAAGATTGGAGTGCTCCTTCAAGTCTTACTTCAGTTTCTATAGATGGAGAAGGAACATGGTATAATGAAAAGAGCCTTAATTTTAAAGAAATTAAAGACAATTTCCAGCAGGTCTGTTCCTTCAATTGCTCCTATTCATTCTTGTCTTGTGTTCTAGTACCAGCTTTGCTATTAAGTAGTTCTGTAATGATGGGCAAGTCTTTTGATCTATCTGCATTTTGATTTGTAGAACTCATGGGGGGTACCTCACGAGTACATGGCTCCTGCTCAGGTCTAAGATTCTTGGATCCTCCTTTGAGATCCCTGTCACCCAGAGAAAGGGACTTTAAAATGTCTTAAATCTTAAGTTTTATGTATCATCAACACCACTAATAAATAGTGTTGAGAATTTTATAGAATACAGAAAGTACTGGCATTTTGGAAATTTATATCAAGAGAAAGTAGGCTCAACAACATGGCCTCAGAACATCTTTATTTTTTAATTCTGAGGAATGGAAGAAGTGAAGTTTACTAGTCAGTAAACTTATTTAACTTATATGCAGAGTACATCATGAGTAACACTGGGCTGGAGGAAGCACAAGCTGGAATCAAGATTGCCGGGAGAAATATCAATAACCTCAGATATGCAGATGATACCACCCTTATGGCAGAAAGTGAAGAACTAAAGAGCCTCTTGATGAAAGTGAAAGAGGAGAGTGAAAAAGTTTGGCTTGAAGCTCAACATTCAGAAAACTAAGATCATGGCATCGGGTCCCATCACTTCACGGCAAACAGATGGGGAATCAGTGGAAACAGTGTCAGACTTTATTTTTGGGGGCTCCCAAATCACTGCAGATGGTGACTGCAGCCATGAAATTAAAAGACACTTACTCCTTGGAAGGAAAGTTATGACCAACCTAGACAACATATTAAAAAGCAGAGACACTACTTTGTCAACAAAGGTCCATCTAGCCAAGGCTATGGCTCTTCCAGTGGTCATGTATGGATGTGAGAGTTGGACTGCGAAGAAAGCTGAGCACTGAAGAATTGATGCTTTTGAACTGTGGTGCTGGAGAAGACTCTTGAGAGTCCCTTGGACTGCAAGGAGATCCAACCAGTCCATTCTAAAGGAGATCAGTCCTGGGTGTTCATTGAAAGGACTGATGTTGAAGCTGAAACTCCAATACTTTGGCCACCTGATGCGAAGAACTGACTCATTTGAAAAAACCCTGATGCTGGGAAAGATTGACGGCAGGAGGAGAAGGGGACAACAGAGGATAAGATGGTTGGATGGCATCACCAACTCAATGGACATGGGTTTGAGTGGACTCTGGGAGTTGATGATGGACAGGGAGGCCTGGCATGCTGTGGTTCATGGGGTCACAGGGAGTTGGACACGACTGAGCGACTGAACTGAACTGAACTGAACTGAAATGGTGGTGGTAAAGAACACGGACTCTGGAGCCAAACGGCCTGCTTTGAATCCAGGTTCTGCCATTTACTAGCTCTAAGACTTGGGCAAGTTGCTCTCTACACTTCAGTTTTCTCATCTGCAAGATGAGGGTAATGATAATATCTACCTTATATAGTTATGAGGATAAAATGAATTATTATTGGAAAGGTGCTTAGAGCTGTGTCTGATATGCAACTACTATATAAATATTGGTTCAATAAAGATAAATACTGTAGCTATAAATTCCATCAGGCGTTTCAAAGTATGTTCCTATATGTATCCTGAGCATTAATGAGTAGCAGAGATATGATCCATATTTAATATCTAGAATTTGGCTTATGTATACAGAAACACTGATGTGATTCAGTATCATTAAGATTGCTGGAATCACCATCATATAAATAGAGTGTGTATGTATGTGCGTTTGCATATGTGTATTTGTGTGTGTGTGTCAGAGAGGGCATGGGAGGGAGAGGGAGAATGAACAGAGAGAAATCTTTCTAACCCACCAAGGAAAAGTCTGCCTCTAAAACAGTTTTAGTGTATTGTATCTAGCTCAAGGACAGGATATAGAACATTTGTGTTGTTAATAAACCTCCCATAGAGAGCACTGACACTTGAATAGCCCTAAATGTTTTTTGACATCTGGCCAAAGCTGGTAACAGATGCTTCTATAGGTTGGTTTCTGCTTTTAGAGCATCATTCAGATATTACTGTAGGACTGTGTTAGATTCCCCAATTATACTCAACTTAAAGATAAAGGTGGGAAAAATTTAAGCCTTGTACTCTTCTAGAGCTGGAGAAATAGCCTGGCTAACATTTATTAGATTCCACTTATGTGTCAGCTGTTATTTTAAGTGCTTTACAGGTATCAACTATGCAGTTTTCATAACAACCATATGAAGTAGGAATCCTCCCTCTTTATAGGTGAAAAAACTGAGGCACAGAAAGGTTAAGTAATTTGTCTAAGTTACACAGCTAGGAAGTGTCAGAGCTCATTGTCATGCCTTTTAAAGCTTACCAGGTGGGGCTGAAGACCAGGTTTCAGGCATCATGGGAAACCAAAGGAAGAACTAGGCACCACAGATCTGACCTGAAGGAGAGGTGGGTGTAGTAGGATTCCTAATAGACTTTTTTAGTGCCTGGCACAGGGCCTCCTACATGCAGGGAGGGTAAGGAAAAGGTAGGAAAGGAAAGGGAAGGGAAGACACCGTGGTTTAGCATCTGATGCTCCTTGAAGAGGATGAGTGGTCACTTCTTAGCACTGCCTTCACACCTGGTGACCCACCAGCGTTGTGTTCTCATCCATGCATCCCCAAGGGCAAAGCCTAAGTCTCATGCCCTTTATCCTCAACCTAGCACAGTGCCTGGTATGTTGTAGGCACCCAATAAACATGTGGAAAGTATGAATACTCTTTTCAGCTTAGGGAGTTTTGAAGCTTTAAGATGAAATTTTAGTTTTTGTTTCTATTACATAAACTTGGAAATAAAGCAAGAGAATAATGAGCATCAGTTGTCTGAAAATATCAACTCGGTTGGCAAAAGCTTTTCTTGTTGTCATAAAACATTTCCAGATTTTCACACATAGGTTCAACTCGTCATCATTTTTTTTCCTGCCTTAATCTTGAGTATGTGTTTTGTCTGATGCTGAACACCAGTGTTACGCTCCCCAATTAAAACACCAGGAAGACATTTTAACCTAAACACTATTCTTCAGATTAATGAAATCCAATAGCAACTCTTTCACCTCTGGGCTATTCCAAACCAAGCGCTAATGACCACAGACCATTCCTCATCTTGTGCTTGGATAGGGAGCTTGGAGAAATGAGTCTCGGCACTGTCCATTTTTTAGTGGAGAGTACACATGTCACAAAATTTCATTTTAAAATTCACCTCCTTGCTGACAGACTCTGTGGGAAGGGCAGAACATGCAGGCTCAGATCTTAAACTGAAAAATCCTTCTCATTTTTCAACAATGCCCCTTTGGGTTGGGATGCAGGTCAGGCAAACTTGTCTAGCCATGGACACTACTGAACTGTCTGCTCTAGAGCTAAAAAAAGATGATGATTTCCTGGAATATCTGCCCTGTGATTTTTACAGGAACAAGGTTCATTAAATTAAAAATAATAAACCAAGCAATTTTCTTATTGAAACCTATTTCTTAGAACAATCTGCACGAGAGGGAGCCTTCCAGGATGTCTCCCCACGTCCATGCCAGGCTGAGGCCTCAGCGAAGCTTTGTTTTGTGTTCAACTTGAAGGTCTTTTTTGGTAGATTCTTCCAGAACTGCTGGATGGGGACAGGGACGATCATGCCCAGCAAAAGAATAACTTGATGATTGACAACTCGAGACCAACACATTTACACAAATGAAATAATTATTTCTTAAATTTATTCTCTGAATGAATAAGCAGGTATGACTACATGATCCTAAACTTTATTTAGACAAAATACATCAAAATGGCATAAAATAGAGGCATAAAAATATTCACTTGACTGAAGCTTGTATAAAAATACATTTGCATAAAAAGACATTGTGATAATTACTGTCTTACATATATTATCTCATGTAATTCTGATGATGGAGGGGGTAGATGTGATATAGATAATGCAGAAAGACTCTGGCGTTTAAGTTGCTTGCACAGGTCTCAAGCCAGCCAGGAGACTGCAGGCAGTGTCTCTGTCCCAGACTCTTTAAACCATTTAGTGTTCTTGAGTTAGTGTGCACGGTGGATCTCAGGCCACCTGCACTTGCATCACCTGGTACCTTAAAGATACACTTTCCAGAGCCTCACCCCTATTTCACTGGTTGAGGTCACTGGACATTTACATTTTAAAAACAACCTTCTCCAAAAGAGTTGATCATGCAACCATGTTTGAGAGGCATCTTGCACACTAGTTCTTTCAGACCAATACTGCTGCTGCTGCTAAGTCGCTTCAATCATGTCTGACTCTGTGAGACCCTATAGACGGCAGCCTACCAGGCTCTCCCGACCCTGGGATTCTCCAGGCAAGAATACTGGAGTGGGTTGCCATTTCCTTTTCCAATGCATGAAAGTGAAAAGTGAAACTGAAGTCGCTCAGTCGTGTCCGACTCCTAGTGACCCCATGGACTGCAGCCTACCAGGCTCCTCCATCCATGGGATTTTCCAGGCAAGAGTACTGCTACTTACACCTTAATTTCAGAAACATTTAGGGCTTATTGCAACAGCTGTTGCGAAAACATGCCCTGCAAAAAGACATGCTGAAGAAAGAGGACTGAGTGGAAAACACAAAAACTCAGGTGCAGAAAGTAAAGGCAGATTAAATCAACAACTGGCACAATCTGAGGAAGGGGACTACACAAATACTTCACGTTGGTGACAGGATTTCAGAAAATGAGTTAATCAATGAATAGTTTAGAAGGCAAGGAATTTTAGCCTGAGATCTGATAACTGTCTCCAAATATTTCAAGGGCTATCCCATAGAAATAGGGAATATTGGGAGAAGTAGAATCTGTGAGCAGAAGCTAATGAAGGCAGGATTAGACTCGGCATTCGAAAGATACTTCAGACTCTGGAGAGCTGTCCTAAACCCCAGCCAGCCCTGGGGAGCAATGGTGACTCTAAGATAAGAAGGCCCACTTCATTGCAGGAGAAACTGTCACTTCCTGTTCATAGAGTGTCCTACGCTGACTAGGGAGTTGGCTTTATCCTCTGTAATTCTTTATTCTCTCTATATTCTTTATTCATTCTTCTCAAAATACCCATGTGGAATAAATGAAAGTAAATATTACTGATATGGATTTTACAGACAGAGAAACTGAGTCAAGAAACTAAGTTGCTTAAGTGAGGTGTTTACTAGCAAAATCGAGGACAGGTTTGTCCTTCCTGCCCTTCTTCCCTCTTGCCCCTCCTGCTCTACCCTATAAACCACTTAGGAGTCTCTTAGGAAGACCCAGAGCACCTTGGAATACAGCTTGAAAACTGCCATTTAAGGTCAGTCACCTTGAAACTTAAAATTCAGATTCCTGAGCATCACTTCAGATTAGCTGAATCCCAATCTGTGGGAACGGGACCTAGGAATCTGTATGCACAGCTAGGTTGGGACACCACCATTTTAGACTTCCTTCTACCTGAAGTAGAGGACAGGAAATCTGATAACCTTGTGTTGTACTTACTATTCTTTGTAACTTCTGATAGCTTTCTGTAAGTTCAAAAACATCACCTTTCTATATAAACATCTCATTGTCCTCAGTTTATATTTATATAGGCACATATGTAAATACATAACAATGATAAGTTTATGTATTAACAGAAGTAGCAGACGGCTGCAAATGTGATATAAATGTATCTGAGTCATCAGTAAGGGTTCCCTGTGTATTTACAGGCCTGGGTAAATGTCAGCTTTTACCCAAATTATAGCAGCTAGAATGTATGGATATAGGAGTAGAGCAGAGTTAGAAAAAAATTCCCTGCCCTTCCCATAAGCTCTGAGTAAGTATCCCATTGGATTAACTGGAGTCCACTTGATTGCTACAGTTTCAATAGCTTGTTCAGACATCGATCGCTGTCATGTCACTAGGAGAAAAGGATTAATAATAGGGTGCTCAGGTTGGCTCAATACTGCTGATAGTGCCTGACAAAAGACCGTTAGTAGGATTCCCATGGGGATGCTGCCTGCGTAGGAAAGCTACAAGCAACATCATTCAGCATTCGGCAGAATAATGATTAACTCCAGAACTTCAGCCTACAAAACCTGACCAAAAGTTTTTGTTATTTCCAAATAAATTTGCTCCCCGACCTTTCTTTTCTTAGGATCACAGATGATCCAGAGCCATGTTTCATAGTGGATATCCCCACCTGTGACTGTATCCTTGTATAAGTCATTATGCTTTGTTTATTATAAGAAATGTATTTTTCCATTCTGATCTTGGGAAACAGTAAGAAATTAGAGAAGCTTGGTTTGTTTCCAGGGTAAATCTTATAGAAGAAATGCTTCACCTCCACTAGGAACTCTGCCGCAGTTGTGGCTAGTAGATATCACAATCTGGGGAGGCCATGAGTTTCTGGGCAGCTCATTTAAAAGTAGCCCTATTTCAGCTACAGAAAATTAGATGGAGCTACTTTGCAATGAGATTCAGCATTCAACTGGAATTAAGATGAAGGAGGATATTAAGAGGAAACAGGTGTGACTCTTCACATTAAAAGAAAAGTGGAAGAACTACACTGTTAGAATGCATGGTTTTGCTGGACTGTATCTCCCGTTTGGCCAAGGTTTAGGGAGATGGACAAGAAAGAAGGGGAGGGACTTCTCTGGTGGTCCAGTGGTTAACAGTTCACTTGCCATCGCAGGGGACATGGGTTTGATCCCTGGGAAGATCCCATATGCCAGAGAGCAACTAAGCCCAAGCACTGCAACTGCTGAGCCCAGGCACTGGGAGCCTGTGCTGTGCAACGAGAGAACCCACCGCAGTGAGAAGCCCACACAATTATGAGTAGCCTCCGGCTTGTTAGAACTAGAGAAAGCCCTGTGCAGCAAGGAAGACCCAGTGTAGCCAAAAATAAATAAAAAAGTCAATAAAAGAGAGGCACGATTCTGACTTCTAGTAAAAATAACAGTTTTGTTATTTAAACAGATCAAATATAATACTAAAAAATTTAAGTGCAACAGCTTTTCTCTCTGGCTCCCCTACCATATAGGACAAAATTTCCAAGTCATTTGGTGATTTGTTTTTAGTTGTGAAAGGTGTTAAGGGTATTTGTCTTCATAGCCAGCAGTTTAATCACTACGTGATTCCTTATACAAGTGCATTTAGATAATTTTCTGGGTTTTCATAACAGCTTTATTTATTTATGCTTTAATGCCTTTCCTCATAAGAGCTCAAGATGCTAGTTATTTAACACTATACATCCAGACACGAGGATTAAAAAGGCACTGGGTGCCATACTGCTGTCTCCAATGATAGCTCCACTAAAAATAACACAATTAACTTGATGTCAGCACTCAGCTTGTTCTTATATATAGGTTTCTTAAAAATATCCAGACTACTTTAATTAGAGCCACAGACTATTTTAATTATTCCTAAAAGACTGAATATACTCCACTGACTACAGTAAATATATGAGATAGAAGACAGTTCTCCAGGAACTTACGTACACTAATGACTGTGTTCTCCAGTTACTTTCCTGGGAAGATGAGCAATTGTTCAGGATGAAGTTAGCACAGACACGTGGCTACATATGGACAAATGAGAAGACAACATGTCACCTGGCATGAGGGAAATGGCATCCTGAGCCCCAGACATCATCAGAAATGCAAAATTTCAAGGTTCAAGGTAAATCTGTTGTGCAGTTCAACTCAATTGTAATGAGACCCAATCCAATCCAGTAAGCCCTTAATTCAATGTTATTATGTATTAGGTAATGTTCTGAGAGCCCTAAGGGTACTAAGATAAATAAGAAATAAATTTAACTTTCAAT
This sequence comes from Capricornis sumatraensis, assembly GCF_032405125.1. Classification (NCBI taxonomy): domain Eukaryota; kingdom Metazoa; phylum Chordata; class Mammalia; order Artiodactyla; family Bovidae; genus Capricornis; species Capricornis sumatraensis. Next base: position 88,433,675 of record NC_091076.1, on the reverse strand, counting down.
GAGTTATTTTTCTGATAGGAAAGACAGTCAAATGAATAAAATAATAAACATGGAGAATAAAAAGCAAAATTATAGACACATACATTAATACACAACAGATAAAAAGGATGAGGAATGGCATGATATGGTAGAACATGTATCAGTTTTGAAATCATGTGAACCTTGACTTAAACTCTAGATCTGTCAACTGCTTGACATAAAGCTTTAGGGAAAACATTTTAACTATTTTTATCCTGATTTTATGGCTTCCCTTATAGCTCAGTTGGTAAAGAACCTGCCTGCAATGCAGGAGACCCAGTTAAATTTCTGGGTTGGGAAGATCCCCTGGAGAAGGGATAGGCTACCCACTCCAGTGTTCTTGGGCTTCCCTTGTGGCTCAGCTGGAAAGAATCTGCCTGCAATGTGGGAGACAATGTTCGATCACTGGATTGGGAAGATCCCCTGGAGAAGGGAAAGGCTACCCACTCTAGTATTCTGGACTGGAGACTATATAGTCCATGGGATCACAAAGAGTCGGACATGACTGAGCGACTTTCACTTTATGTTTTGAGAACGGAGATAGTACCTACTTTGAAATGCTTTGTGAGGTCTAAGCAAGTAAGATTTATAAAAGTATCAGATATAGTTCCTGATGAGTTTCCTAGCAGGCACTTAATACATTTTAGTATTTTAGTTTTTTCTGTATGTGTGTGTGTGTGCACGTGAAGATTTCACAGAGTAGACAAAGACTAACCTGGGTTTATAATGATGAATAGGATTTCTCTAGGAATAAAGGAAAAGTCTAGAGAAAAAAGATTAAAAAGTGGGGAATATCTGTTATTGTTGATATATAAATATATAAAAGGCACAACAAAAGCAAAGGTAGATGAAGTTAGAGAGGAAGCAGAGATTTACAAAGAAACTGAGGAATGAACAAAAATGTATATACTCAGGAGGCATCACAGAATGGGTGACCAAGGAGCATTAAGCAATCATGACAGCTGAACGTCTAAAAGTAGTGGACTGTCCTACCTTGCCAGGTAACTATGAAGTTTGGACAGTCTCAAAAGTTAGCTTTCTGAGTTCATCAGTGTCACTCATAGACTTCATTCAGTAGCCAACTGCAGAACAAGATCAACTAAACAAAACTCTGAAATGGAGAATGCAGTCTTTATATCCTGTGTGGAGGTAACAACAGCAGAATACCCAAGATGCTGCTGTGCAGTCTGTTAAATTTGGGCCAGAGAGATGTTTAATTGCCTATGAAGCACAGCTTTTAGGAGTGAAGCAAAACTAAGGATGGCTAAGGATGTTGGTGTTCACCTTCCAGATCCAACTCATGGCACTGAGAACACACTCTTTGCAAGTATAAAGTGATATTCCATTCCCAACATTACATCACCCAGAGGCAAGACTCAAGTATACTTGGACCAGAAGTGAAAAACACCAGAACATACTAGAAGATCTGTTTTTCTCACAATAGCTCAAGGGAACATACTTCCTTCCTCTTCTTCATTTTTTTTTTTTTTTTCCAGAAATAGCTTAGGATGATCCATTGATTTAGGAGGGAAACCACCCCAGGCTTGGATGGAGCTGTAGACACAGTTTGAAGGATAAAATTCATGTGGGCCCACCAGAAAAGATGTTCAGCCTTTAAAAAAAAAAAGTTACATTGTCATGGGATGATGGTGTTCTTTCAAAGTCAGGGACAACACAATCAACCACAGAGTTAACAAAGTTCTTCAAGCTCTTTAATACTGAGGATGCTTCTTGATATTCCTTCATTTGTTCAATAAATACACCTCAAGCACTTTCAAAGTTCTAGGTACCGGAGAAACAAAAATAAGTAAGATAACTGCCCTTGAGGAACTCAGTCTAGAGGGGAAGGGGATAGAATGGGAACAAAGAGCTAAAATACAAATTATCATTTGTATTAATGCTTCTACCAGGTTCCATGAAATCATAGAGGAGACTAAGTCTTCCCAAATCTTGAATGTTGCATTACTGTTATTGGAATATATCCTATGCAGAAGTTTATGCATCATAGAAGGTTCACAATTAAGTATTAATTGAATTAATGAATAAAAAGTGATAAAACCTCTAATATAAATGTATCCATAGTGTTTAGTGATTGATATAATTAAATAATCACTAGTGCGATTATTTAATCATATTAATTGAGATTAAATAAAGAAATTTAACAAACACTTGGTATGAGCTTGGCAATCTGTAAAATGCTATGAGACTGTGGAAGACAGTTTGTCAGTGGAGGAGGAGGAGGGACAAGTAGGGATGCTGAGAATATGAGGTTTAAGTTGAATCTTGAAGGAAGAGTAGGAATTCACCACATGTACAAGTGGAGGGAGCAGGATTCTGGGCAAGGAGGAAAGTATGTTCCAAGATACGCAGGTGTATTTTGGTCCAGGGGACCGCTTGTGTACACTTCAGTGTACCTGGAAACGTAGGGTGCTTTTAGGGGAGTGAGAGGAGATGAGGCCAGGAGGTCATCATAGTAGTTTCTCACACTGTCAAAGTGCTTACTATGTACCTGACAGTGGGTCAAAATATGCATTTTATTATGAAATAGTCAAAATAGCACTAATAAGTAGGTACTATTATTATCTCTGTTTTATAGATGGAGGAAATAAATTCAGTGAGGATAAGCAACTTGCCCGTGATCATGCAACTATGAAGTTGTGAACATGGACTTCAAATTCAGCTCTTTCTGACTGCCAAGACCATCCACTTAACCAACATTAGTTCTATCTTATACATTAAAAAGATATTTGTTATGACTCAGCAACTCCAGATTCCCAAATACAATAAGAGAACATCATAAGTTTTCAGGACTATAGTAAAATGAGAAAAATAAGAACTATAAAGTGATTTTTTTTCCCCATAAAGTTACATAAAGTGTCATGTTTGTGACCCCATGGGCTATACAGTCCATGGAATTCTCCAGGCCAGAATACTGGAGTGGGTAGCCTTTCCCTTCTCCAGGGGATCTTCCCAACTTAGGGATTGAACCCTGGTCTCCCGCATTGCAGGCAGATTCTTTACCAGCTGAGCCACCCGGGAAGTCCTAAAGTTACATAACTATTCAATAAAAGAGAATATTTTTCTGGATTTGTGTTCTTCCTATTTTCTGACATCAATATATTCCTTTTGTGAAATTATGTTGAAAGAAGGTGATAACTTTAAAAAAATTCTTGTCAAAATTAAAAACCGGCAATATCATGATAACCTCTTCAAATCTAGGAAATCACATCTAAGCTATGAAGCTATGCTGCCTTATGAACGATTGCGTAAGGATTTAAATGTGTCTTGTAAGCAATGGGCAGTCATTTGAGTAGTTTTAGCGATAAAATTATAAAATTTGCATTTAGAGGGATTACTCTTTTATAAGCATTGAGGATGGATTAGAGAGGGAATGATGAGAGTTGAAGACATGGAGATTGGCTAGAAGTTGATCATAATAGTCCAAAGAAATGATGAGAAAGCTGCAGTAAGACTAGGGCAAGAGAATTGAGAGAAGGGGATGGTTTCCAGAGACACTGGAGTGGCAGACTCAGCAGGCCTTGGTGACCAACGAGATACTGGGTGTGCAGGAGAGAGAGGATCTAGGGAGATTCTCAAGTTTCCAACCTACAACACTTTGAAGGATGGACCATCCTGTTTAAGATTTTTTTTAATACAAAAAGGAGAGCAGGGCAGTGAGGGGAGACACACTAAGTTCAGTTCAGACATGTTTTGATTTCAAGGACAGTCAAACGAGTGTGATTTAAAAATATTGATTCTATCTTACCAAGCTTCTGGAAAAAAAAAGGAATATCTAATATATTCATTAAATTTGATATAGTTTTTAAATATTCAAGGCCCCCCCCAATTGCTACATGAAGTAAAAATTTTAGTAAGTGTACAAAATTAATCCCAGACATTGGGTGTGTCATATGACTACTCATACTGTAAGCACTGTCACACTTCATTGTTAAGATGAATCAGAGAAATATTAGTAAACTGTGAATTGTTTGAAAGGTTTTTGGGGACCTAGTAGAAAGACTAAAATAATGATCACAAAGTGCTTTGAGATCCTCAAAAGAAAGACGCTCAGAAGAAGACATTATTAATGTTGGCTATAAAGATATAGAAAGAAATATTTTCAGTTACCCAGAAAAGCCTGTAGATAAAAGACAATGACTCAGTGACTCAGAAACAAATGCCTGATATTTCTGAATTTCTATGAGAGTAAATAGTAACAAATCAAGTACACCCTTTAAAAATATGAACATTTGGGGTGACAACAGCTTCCTAAGGATGGATATTCTTTAACACAATATCCATCTCTGGACAATGAAATTCACATTCTCTCCTCACCCACCCCAATTAAAGGGAAAGAATCTCAACCTGACAATCTGCCCTTCAGTATCTGAGACCTGGGCTGAGGGCAGATCTAGTGACCTCCTCCTGAATAAAGAGGGGAAGGGGATTGGGCAGTAAATTCTGTCCTGGCGAACATCAGCTCGGCTGTAAATCGGAATCCTCTCCGTGCCCTCTTTATTATCACATTCACAGCATGAAGTTATGAGCTTCCTCACAGCTCCTGCTATAAAAATGTGATGGATGGTAGGGAAACCTCAGGGAGTTAATCTATTCTTCCATTAAATTTTACTTTAATTGGTCTGTGAGTCAATCAGAAACTCACTAGACAGTGAATTAAGAAAGAAAAGAATGAAACAGAAAAAGAGCTTTCTTTTGCAGTTACTATATTATAATGCAGGATTATTCTTCCATTGAAAGAAAAGGGAGACCACTGGTCCATACAAATAATCCCTGGCCCTGTAAAGAAAATGAGAGAAAAACAGGCAACCATGAATTCCATTCACTGGTGACATTAATACATATGACATTTACACACACTCACATGTATTCCACCAAGAAAAAGCAGGCTTCTCAGAACCCCCTTCACCACCAGGACCAGTAATTAGAATAAGAGAGAGAGAGAGAGAGAGGGAAAGAAAGAGAAAGAATAAACCTTCACTGCTGCCTCTGAGAAAATGAATACAAAGAAAAATAAGCTGTTAGGAATTCTATCATCAGAAACATAACTCTGTAGGTACAAAAGAAAGTAGATGCTAAAGACCAAGGATGGATCAGCTGAAATTTTCATGGGTTCACTTAGTAAAATGTTTGTGCAGTATTTAAGGCCATAATGGGCTCTGATAAAGATTCTCAGAATCTAATAATGGCCTCTCTGGACTTCTTGTCTAATTAGTAGAATAAGAAGCGAGCCAGCTTGGAACTGAGCGTTGCTTGAGATGAGGAAGAGGGAGGAACAGGCAAAGCTGAAAGAAAAATAAACCAGAGGGAAGCAGAAGAAAAACAAGAGCAGCCAGGGCTTTAAAAAACTGTGCTCCTGAGCTGACAACTGAAGTTTACGTCTTGAAATATATGATAATAAGGTTTTATGGGAGTGAGCCCCAGGGACCCAAATGTCTCTCTGTAAACAACAGACTTGGGGGAAAAGCCAAGGTTTGAGTAATGTACTGTCTCTACTCACGATTTAAAAAAAGGCAAAAAAGCAGTGAAGACAGGAAATAACTCCCTTTATTCTAAGTGTAGAACCCTGAGTTGCAGCAAATGCCCTCTGAGGGCAAAGACAATTGACAACCAGTGTAGAAATACAGTTGTCCCATGTTAAGACAAGGAATTTAAGCCTCAGCTGCCTCAAAAACCTGAGGTTGTAGAAGAACCTAGTAAAGCGCTGCCTGTCCACTCCTGACACACAGGCAATATATGTCCAGAGACCGAATGGTTTATGGTACAGTGCAGTTCCAGTGGAGTTACTGGAGGAACACCAGCATGGCCAAATCCTTGGGGTGTGTCCTCTTTATCTCCAGTGCCGGAAAGGGTTAAGCCTGAACGTGCTGCCTGTTCCTGCTGGTCCACATTTCAGGCCAGGTTACCTAGAGGGATATTACCAGCTGAACTCCACGTGCAAAATGATGATTTCCTTTGGAGACCGGGGTCAGGTAAAGCTCACAGGCAGCCTTAAGCAACAGCTAAATGATCAAAGTCCCTGGTGTACTCTGAGACTAAATCAGGTTGCGTTTAAAATTCTTCATCCTCAAAGACAACAGCTCTCTCCTCTTTATATAAATGCAAGGCCATGAGACAGTGAAGTGCTATTTCTACAGGCATTAATTCCACCTTATATATAAAAAAGGTATTTGTGTGCCCTAATCACTCCAGGTCTAGAATCATAAGGGACCTTGTTTCTTAGTGGGAGGCTATAGTGTGAAAGGTTACTTAGTCATCACTAGCCTCTAGCGATGCTGAACACCACACATGGGGCTCCTCAAACAGGAAGTCAAAGCCAGGCCTGACCCCTGGATGAACTCGGTGCATTTTCGGGCAAGAGGCCTGATGAATCTCCAGGGACAGTGCTGCTCTGTGCCTCTGTGTATGTATGTGTTTACTCCTTCCTGTACTGTGTGTGGAGGTGGGTGGTACTAAAGGGAAGGATGGTGTGAAGGTTCTGGATAATTATGAAAATTAGATCTTTTACAGCAGGCTTCAAGCTCAATTTGGGTTGACAGCTCATGAACAGATCATCTGAAGTCTTAATAGGCCAATGCTGGTTCAATAGTTGTATGGGTAAATCATGCACATTTGTGCCACAGCTGACACAGAAAGCAGACCCACATGCCTCAGAGGGATCATGTGGATGAGTCTATATTTAACACCCTTTCTCTCTGGGGAAGGCTGAACAAAGCAAAACAAAACACATCTAAAATCTTGTCTGCAACTTTTGCTAGTCAAGGAAATATTTTAACATTCTTTTCACTATAAAATATCTTAGTAGTAGAAATTATACACGATTAATAAAGCAATTCTAAATATGTTTAATATTGATGCCTTTCCAAAGTATTTCTGAATCCAGCAGTAAGAGGTATTATCCTCTAAACTGCTTCTATTCAAAACCAACCCAGCTGGGTCAGGGTGGGAAATTTTTTTCTACTTTCCAGTTACCTGTCCCCTAAGCACGGACTCTCCTGCTTTTGGGACCCTGGTGGTAGCTTTGTGAAATGATGTCAAGATATCCAGGCCCCTGACACATCCTGAATTCCCCAAGAATGTGTTTCCTGAATATTCCTGATAATGGACTTAGTACTACAAGCGTCAATGAGGTTGGGTAAAGCAGCGTTTCCTGCTTAAAGGAGGAAAGAGCCCAACATTAGAAGCATTTTCTTCTTATTTTTCCCTGTGATTGCAGTAACAGCTACTCACAGCTTTGCATGGGGGAAGGGATAAAGCAAGATCACTAACCAGCCTGGCATCTGGCTTCCAGCAGGGAGAGAGGCTCATCCACCTCACCCCTCAGGCTTCTTTAACTGAATTAGCCGTATTAAGTGCCCTGGTAGCCCAGGGAATGAACGTCGTCGATCAGTGCCTGGGAAGGCATGTTTGGAGGGTATAATTCTGCCGGAGGAGAATGGACTCCCCAGCACATGGACCTAAACTGCAGAGTAACAGAGCCCTAAATCTCCAGTTGCAGATTTACAGCCTCTATTCTCCTTCTTTACTGCAAATACAATCCGGCAGTAATGGTCTAACACAGCAACACCATCACCAACTGGCTGATGGCTCGCATAAAAGCAATGTCAACCAAAAACTATGAGTTTATAAAAGGGAACAAACCCTCAACAGTGACAAGAACATGAAACCCATTAACAATTTAAACACTTACCATTTTTTATTTCCCACCTTGAAGCTATTATTGCTGATAGAAAGCTTCTCAGTAGAGTTAACCACTGCAAGGGAAGCCTAGGAAGCTGGCTTAACTCCTAAGACAAGAGGTTATATGGTTTGAACCATTTGATGGTGTGGTTTGAACCTTTGTTAATACGAATGCCACCTGGTAACCTGTAGCACAAAAGAAAATCACAGTTGTGATAGGATCTTCCCTAGTAAGCCTATCAAATTATTCTCAGGGATCACACTGAATAAATATGGTTGGGACTGGATTTGCTAGTCGGTTGAACATGCCAAGACTTAGGCCTGTACTGTAGAAGGAAGGATAGGATGTTTTGTGGAGGAACTTCTGTAAAAATCAAAGATCAAATCTTGGCTTTATGATATTTGATGTTTATATGAGGTTTTATTTTAGTTATAGCTCTAATCCCTTGAAGGGACATTGCCACCAGAATATTTCTACTCTGTGAATTGACTATACCTGAGCTATAATGGAAAATGTAACTTGTCACACACTATTACCTTCCAGTCTTTAGGTAATCAGGTACAAAGATTATAACTAATTTGCCCGACTTAACTACAGGACTCTCCCATTAGAAAAATATTGCTATGGAATTCTCTGGGGAAAAATGCTTGAGTAAGCATCTTCTCCCCTGCTCCTCCCAACCAGTGAAGATGAAGATAGGGCCTTAAGGAGACAGAGAAGCACATCATTGGGTGATTCACCCCAAAACAGAAGTTCTTTATTTGGTTCTTTAAATGACAAACCCAGTGGCAAGAACAAAGTCATTTCTTTTGTAATTTTGAGTTTTGTATGTGTGTAGTTTGCTAAACAATTCATCTTTTAGAAATAGGATTATAGCTTTAAAAAGGAAAGAAACCTTGTTTTTGCAAAGAAAAAAATGACTGTGTTGAATATGGTCACATATATCCACACAAATAGTACCAATGAAGCTAAAGCTCTTGATTTACATATATTGTGCTGATTATTTGAGCAATTTAATATAAAATTTAATCTACACTAATGGGCCTGGGGGAAGTACAAATAAAACTGAAGAATAAATACTTATTTTGCAGTAAAATGAATACCATCAATATGTATAAAAACACCAGTGCACAGAATATTATACTCTAAGACTACTCCCTTATTTTTGGCACTTTAGAAATGCATTGCCTCACAAAGGAATATCAACCTATCTACAGGCTCTCTTAACCTCGGCTAGTTTTAAGCAAGGGATCATTTCAAACTGCTTTTGCTTTATGGACAAAGATATTGAACTGAGCAACACTGCACCTGTTGGTCTTAAGTGTCTCCTCCTCCAAAGAAAGAAAAGAAAGGGAAAAAAAAGAAAAGAAAGAAAAGACACTGGGGAGAAGGAAAGTAAGAGAAATTAAATAAAGGACAAGAGACAAGAAACTTACAAAGTAAGATATTCTCCCCCCAGTGGGCAAGGAAATCAAGCTATAGTAATTCCCGTTATAACAGTGTTAGAAAATGGTTAGCCTTAATGCCTGATAATGACTAGAGCTAATATGGTTCTGCTTTCAGTGTGGGTAATGCTTAGAGTAGCAGGATGCATGGCCGCTTTCTGGACCTATACAATCAACCCCAATGAAGCCTTTTCTCTAGCTTGAGTCATAACCATAAATACCACTCCATCCCCACATTCCAGTCACAAAGTCCTTCCTTCCTCCCATGCCCCTAAACAAAGGGGACAACAGTGTGTGCGGTGGGAACATCTTGAAATAAGATATCGCTCCCCAAATGGAAGGAAGTCACAGGGGAGATTGACGCCATAAAGGCAGTTCCATCCTATTGAAACGCCAGCAGATGGGGTCATAAACATTTCCTTCTCCCCGTGCTAACAGCCACAGAGTCAGCTTCATCTTTATCTTTATCTTTATCTTCCTGTCAGGTCATAAATACCTCTCACTCAAGCCTCACACACAGCTGGGCCACGCCAGGCAAGTTTACTTCCTGTTAAGGGTTCTTTTCAGCAAACATTTAGAAGTAGGTGGGGTGGGTGGAAGAAAACTAAAAACTCTGCTGATGATACAGTGCAGTAAGGGAAACTTGGGAACCTCAGAGAAAGGTTTGATCAGACCAGGAGACAACCAAACTGCCTAGCAAAAAAGCATGAGGATCCACTTAGATGAAGATACTTTCACAGGGAAAATGGCTCAAGTAATTAGCTGAAAATTATACTCATTACAAACAAACAGAAGAGCTGAATACTGTCAGTAGCTTTTGTTCTTGGTCCTAGAACCTCTAAAATGCTGCACGGGTTCTTTCCATGTGTTCATGCGTTTGGAACCCAGACCATTATCACACAGGATGGGAACAGGAGATCTCTGGGAGCAGTAATTCAATTAAAAGTCCTTGCTTAGCTAGAAGTTGGAAAAAGAATGTACCCCTTTTACTTACAAAAGTTGGGCACATGGGGAAGGACTGACCTTCTGACTTCCTTTCATTCAAGTAGTCTTATACTTGGGAAACAATCTGTCTGAGGGATTCTTAGCAGTTCCAAAATTGTAGAATACAAAATGGTAGAAACCTGGAAGATAGTGGGTATCTTCTTCCTCCATTTGGCTGGAGCAATTGCCCCTCTTGAATTTCTGGGATATTTGTGCTTTTCAAAAGTCACTATCATCTTTATATAATGCAGCCTGCAATCCGATTCTTTAAAAAATTACTGTTTTTAAAATATATATATTTTTGCTGTTATTTATTTATTTTTGGCTATGCTGGGTCTTTGTTGCTGTGCATGGCCTGTCTCTAGTTGCGGTAAGTGGGGGCTACTCTCTAGTTGTGGTGCGTGGGCTTCTCATTGTGGTGACCTCTCTTGTTGTGGAGTACAGGCTCTAGAGAGCACAGGCTTCAGTAGTTGAGGTTCTCAAGCTCTAGAGCATGGACCAGTAGTTGCGGTCCAGGGCACAATAAAAAAATACTTCTATATTAGCAGAAAAGTTAGTGGAAATTAGGTGTCATTATATCTTACACATAAGCACTAATTCACTTGCTTTACAAAAATTTCTGCTCTGCGGTATGTGGAATCTTCCTGGACCAGGAATTGAACCCATGTCCCCTGCACTGGCAGATGGATTCTTAACCACTAGACAACTAGGGAAGTTCCACAATCTGATTTTTTAAGAAAACATCATTTAAATGAACATTTTCTGGTAAAACAGTAAAGTCTCTTTAAATAATAATGATAATGCCAGCCTGTGGTTGATTATAAAAAGAGGTTTCTTGCTCAGACTGGAGTTGGGAAAAAGTATCTTCATTTATGCTTTGAGAGTGGCTGCTCTGTGTAATTTAGATACTATGTAACTTTGAAAGAGAGAAAAATGAAAATAGCACTAACAAGTTTTCTGTAATGGTTATCACAAATGAGTTTGACTCCAGCCCCAACATTTCACTAGCTGTGTAACCTTGGGAAACTTACTTAACTTCTCTGTGACTCAGTTTTCTCATCTGCAAAATGGGTACAATAACAGTCCCCTCCCCCTTTTAAATTGTTCACTGAAATCTAGTTTATGTTCACTGAAATCTAGTTTAAAATCACATTTTAAGTTATCTCATTTCTTATACATAGAATATCATAACTTTCCTATTTTATTCCATTTCAGAGTCATTTTCTTTCATTGTACCTAAGTTATCTTCCTTCATATTCCCTTTCTCATTGGGATTTACAAAGATAAACTAAATTAACCTACGTAAATCACTTAGAACAGAACCTGGCACATTGTAGTGTCTATGTAAGTGTTACCTTGCATATGAAATAGAATGCTTAGGTAATTTAGTCATCTGGATGGCATCTAAAGCAAAAGATATTGATTACATTCTTAAAAAGCTTCAATTAGGCCTCAGACTGGCATTCAAAGTTTTCCATAAATTTGGCTGATTTGCTTTACAGTTCTCTCTTTTCACCTTCCCACAATTAAGTAACCCCAGTTAGACTGAACCACGTGGTGTTTCCTGAACTCAGCCGCATTTTCCCACCCCTACATCTTGGCAGATGTAGCTCCCTCACTCTGCAGTTTGCTACTCCTACTTTTGTCTTCCCCCATCTCTATCTACTGAAACCACAGCATCACAGAGTTTCTCTCATTCAAGCACTAAGACTATTCTGTTTTCCTATCCATCTAAAGTCTGACTCAAATGCAGCTGCTTCCTGAATCAAGGAGTTTTAGGAGCTGGAAGAGCTTAGAGACCAAATGATCTATTTTTTTTTTTTTTAATTAGGGCCCAAAGAAGTTAAATGATTTGCCTAAAGACATCAAGTTACAGACTACAGCTGGGGCTTCCTAACTGTGCAGACATCTCTGAGAGCAAATCACAGAGCCTCTTGGTCCTCCTCATCACTCTGATCTTTTTTTTTGGCCACACCACGTGCATGTGGGATCTTAGATCCCCAACCAGGGATCAAACCCACCACACGCCCTGCACAGGACCACCAGGGAAGTCCCCTCAACACTCTGATCTTAACCTGCCTGGTATCCTTGGAGTTGTTACAGCACCTAAGCACTTATAACATAACCTTTTGAACAGCAGTTATTTGGGTACATGTCATCTCCCACTATGTCTCATTCACCTTTGACACCTCCATTTCTATCCCCAGAGGGCTTAGAACAGAGCCTATAACAAGGAGGTACTTAGTAAGTATTTGAAGTAATATATGAAAGAATGTTCACAAGAAAGGAGATGAGCAGCCTTTTCATTCCATTGACTCAGATCTCTCACAGTGTCAAAGTTCTTGCTAATCCAACTATTTGAACTGAATCATCAATTCCAGGGCACAATAAAAAAAATACTTCTATATTAGCAGAAAAGTTAGTGGAAATTAGGTGTCATTATACCTTACACGTAAGCACTAATTCACTTGCTTTACAAAAATTTCTGAGCATTCATGTGTATTTCATTATAAGTTATGCACAGGAGATCTTGGGCTGATAATTTATGGAATAAGTAGGAGACCAAATTCTGAATTCTGATTGGTTGCCATCCCTTGGGGAAAACTACATATGACACAACTAGAGATCTATTAACTGAGGACCTTGAAAGCACACACATGATAATTAAGGCAATGACACAACAAAGAAGTATAGAGAGGCTAGGGAGTAGTAGTCATCAGAGGAAGCTGTTGATATCATGTGCCATGTCTTATGTTGTCTACTTTCTGATCCTCCAATTTGCAAACTAAGCCCAACACTTCTGATTTCTCGTTGTCACTCATTTATTTTTTTACTCAGTGATTTAAGAGTAACCTTCCTCTCCTTCCCTATGAAAGTTTTAGTTGCTGATCAAGGTTTGATACCATTACATGTGTACTTTTCCAGCTGGGAACAATAGCAGTAACAATATGTGAACCATTTAAAAAATTTCAAAGTGCTTTTATACGTCTCTTTCCATCCTTTTTTTTCCCAGCAAACTCAGGAGGGTGTGTCAAGTGCAAACTATATGCCATTGATGTGTATATGATGTATAGCAGCTACATATCTATTTTGCAACATTATTCTACTTTAGTTCTAGAATTTCTTTTCATGAATTTTCCTAAAGGAAGAAAGGCATATCTCTATTATAATATCCTGCTTAATTTCTTAATCACAATACATAATTACTTTATTTATTGGTTTACTTCTTTATTACTAGTCTCTCCAATAGAAAGCAAAACCCCATAAAGACAGGAATCTCATCCATCCTGTTCTTTCACTGTAAGAACTTGACAAGAAATTGCTGAATAAATAAACAAATGAATGGCCAACAATATTCTTTCTATTAAGACAAATAGGTCATAATGATAAAAGAGGCTAATCAACAGACCTCCTAGTGAAGGACTGATTAGCTGTATTTTTACCCATTTATCTTCCATGAGGGATGATGATCTACAGAAAAACAAACAGTTCTCTTAGTTTTTAGGTTTGCCAATCCTCTACCAAATAATTATTGAATGTTTTCTCAGTATTCATGTGTGCGCATGCTCACTTGCTTGTCTGACTCTTTGTGACCCCATGGACTGTAGCCTGCCAGGCTCCTCTGTCCACGGGATTTCCCAGGCAAGAATACTGGAGTGGACTGCCATTTCCTCCTCCAGGGTATCTTCCCGACCTAGAGATTGAACCCATGGCAACCCACTCCTGTATTCTTGCCTGGAAAATCCCATGGACAGAGAAGCCTGGACTGAGCGACTTCACTTTCACTCCTGCTTGCAGGCAGATTCTTTACCACTGCGCCACCTGGGACGCTCTTTCTCGGTATAGGGTACTGCAGTAGAACTGTAGGCAATAAGAAGTTTAAGATATAACCCTTGTCTCCAAGGATCCCATGTGATTACAGCAATATGACAGTAATATAAGATAATAAAAACAGTTTCGAAGTTAAGTGGTGCAGTCAACATTTGTTTTCAGAGAAGAAGAAACTGACTTAGAGTGGTATGGTCAGGAAGAGCTGCCTAGGGTGAGGAAGGATTTTGAGTTGAGTTTCCATCAATGCAAAGGACTCACTAGGAGGCCTTTAAAATAAAATCCTGTAACTTCAATATGCCTCAGTATACTTTAGAAATACTTTGAGATCCTCCAACAGACAGTAGCTTGTCAATGCAAAACTGTTGGGCTGGCCCCATAGCAGGTTTTCAATGGCTTTATGCATGTTTAATCACTCTTACTTGGTGTAGTTCTCTCAGCTTCAGTCCCATTAGAATTTAAAAGGTCAAGTTTCAGAAGCCTAAAAAAAGTGATTTAGAATAGAAATGCCAACTTAACCTTAACCACAGCTAAACTAATGCTATAAAAGTATTGAAAATTGTACCTCATATAAAATCTATAAGTGAAACAAGAATATTAAAACGTTTTCATTCTTTCCTGAGGCTATATTATAAAAACAGAATTTTAGTAAAATTAAAAAAAACCCACAATTTGAATTTCACTAAAAATTATGGCTCACTGGTAAATGTTGACACATATTGCTTATCTGGGAGAGCACGGAGGCCCCATAAGTGAGTGAGAAAGGAGACTAGGTAGACCTAACGGCTCGGAAAGGGAGCGATCTTTTGAAAATGACATAGATTTGTTATAGCTCTGAAGGGTAAGACAGGACCTGAGGAGCATTTTCTACAGCTTGCCAGTTGGAGCTCTTACTTTTTACCAGAAGCCTCCCTATCCAGAGCCTTTTACCTGCACTCTGGCTTGCATTTAAATATCTCTTGCCTTTTCTCACCAAAGCATTCCTTTATTACAGTTTTGTAATATGTTGTATATTAAAACAACTCCAAACTGTTAAATCTACCATGGTTTGAAAGATGATGTCTTTTTTTTCCTGCCCCAGAAAGAAATGATTTTTTTAAACTGACCCCTTTCACTAACAGAAAAACCACATATTAGCCAAAATAAGTGATTCTCTCCTGAAAAAAGAAAAAGATTTTGTGGTATCATTATTTAAAATCACAATTCTCTTTTTATAATCATCTCTGTGATATAACTTCATCTATCAGGAATTATAGTTCTATTTCTGATATTTCCACACCTGCAGATATATAGGAGATTAAAAAGTGGATGAAGAAATGTCATCATAAAGCAAGCAAAGTCCTGAGGGAGATGGCCTGGGCGACAAGTGACTTAGTATAAACGGAAGATGCCAAATAGTAATAAAAACAAAATGGGAAATCATGAAAATAAAATAACTGTGTATTAAAAATATATTTGGACCAGCTCCTCTGTGCTGGCATTTTGTAATATTAACTGTTTAAACCTGCTTAAAATGAGAGCTTTGAGTTCTCAAAATCCTTTAATTCGGTTAAACATCCGCTACCCTGAAAGGGCTCCACAGAATCCCATAAAACATTATTTATCTGTGCGCGTTAACTGCACGATACTGTAATTTCCAGAATAAATGCTGGGTGTAAATTGTTGTTTATGTTGGATCCTGACTGTCTTTACGAGAAACAAAGTGAAAACGGAATCTTCACAGCTTTATTTCTTCCGTTAAAGTCTATTCTGCAGCAGGAAACATGCCTAGTGGAGTTTCTTAATGAACACTTATAAAGCCTGTTGGTTAAAACCAAGTATACAGAATCACCTCCAAATGTATACCCTCTTTTATTCCACATTCTTTTCATTTAAATCAAATTAAGTTAAAGTGAAAGTAGTACCATTCACATAGTTAAGGGTCTCTCAGCATTTTTATGCAAAGCCTGTAGCCACAAGTTTATAACTTGGAAGGGACAAGGAGAAAATTGGGGGAACCCCCCCAAAACTTAAATATAGAGGAGCTTGGCCTGGAAATGAAGTTTTACTTATCTTTAATGACTTTTAAAGGTCCATCTTGGTCAAAAGATAAAGACATTTTAGCAATTTAAGACATTTGGTTGGAATTTTCTTGTTGTTGTCTTTTTTTTTTTAAGTTTTCAAAGGCATTCCAGCTAATTGATTAAAACATTAAATCATCTATGTGCTTGAATTTTCTAAAGAATTTAAATATTAGAAATTCCATTGTACCATCTTCCCACTTTCTGCCACACACACAAACCACAAATAGTGTTCCCCCATCCCTCACATTTTTTTTTGCAAATGCAAGAAAAGGGGAAGTTAGGGTTTCAAAGTCAAATAGGGTAGGACTATGTAAAATTTCAAGATTCTGTTTTTAATTCTTTCCCTGAACACTTGGTAATTTTTTTCTTCCAAAACACCATTGCTAAATTTTAAACAAGAACACACTTTCCTTCACTGCATTCATAAAGCATTCATTTACCATTTCCTCTGCAAAAAAAAATAACTGCACAGATTTTAAGCCCAACAATTTACTGTGCCTGTGCAGCAGCTGCTCTTACCTGATAAAATTGTGATGATTCTTTCTGAGCGATTATGACTTATCAGGTCAGTGACCAACAAACTATAAAATAGATTCTAACAGCCCCCAAAGGGTTGGTACAGACTCTTGAGTAAATAATATATGTAAGAGAGGATGGAAGAAACAGAGGGAGAGAGAAAGAGGGAGAGAGAGAAACAAAGAGAACAACACACTTATGAGTGACCCAGTTGGTTTGTTTAGATGAAATAGGACAGGAAGACAGGATCCTTGATTTTAATCCTGGTTTTCTCACTCAGCAGCATTTCTTGAGACCAAGAGTCAGATAAGAAGGCAGCACTGTTTTCAGCAAGAGCAGAGGCCCCATAGCAACTCTATAGGTATATGCTATCTTGCCCTGGGTTTGATATGAGCCATAAATTAGTTGTTACTTTGCATGTGTTTACACTTGTGTCTTCCCTGGTGGCTCAGATGGTAAAGCGTCTGCCTGCAATGCGGGAGACCCGGGTTTGATCCCTGGGTTGGGAAGATCCCCTGGAGAAGCAAATGGCACCCACTCCAGTACTCTTGCCTGGAAAATTCCATGGACCGAGGAGCCTGGTAGGCTACAGTCCATGGGGTCGCAAAGTGTTGGACACTACTGAGCAACTTCACTTTTACATTCATACTTGTATCTGAAAAGATACCCACTGACTCCTTGGAAAATCTACCAATCCTTATAATGAACTCTAATAGACAGAATGGGTCTCCCCTGGTGGCTCAGTGGTAAAAAATCTGCCTGCAAGCAGGGGACACGGGTTTGATCCCTGGGTTGGAAAGATCTCCTGGAGAAGGAAATGGCAACCTACTCCAATATTCTTGCCTGGGAAGTCCCATGGACAGTGGAGCCTGGTGGGCTACAGTCCATGGGATCTCAAAGAGTCAGACATGACTCAGTGACTAAAAAATAATAACAAGAGAAGGAATACAAGGATGGACCATTACCATTTTTGTGTCTTGTTCTAGTTAATGCCTTAGTGAATAGAAGAACTTCTATCTAAATAAGTTTACATTGGATTTAAAGGAAGTCAAGGAAACTTCAGCATAGAAATTAGAATATCATGATAAAAATGACCAAAGCACTAAGACAGTACGTGTGTGCACAGGTACACATCTGTGTGTATACAGATTCAACCACTTAAAACCACAGCCAATATGAGGGAGGAACTTTGATCTACATCCTGTACTCAAGTTTTCCTAATTGCATTGGCTTTCCTGGAGATCTCTGCTGTTTTATCGTTAGAGTAGATGCTAGAGGAATTCTCTCTGGTTTAATGGCATGGATCAATTCAGTTCAGTTCAGTTGCTCAGTTGTGTCCAACTCTTTGAGACCCTATGAACCACAGCACGCCAGGCCTCAAGAGTTCTATGTACCTTTCAGATCTCAAAAACTGGATACGAACTATTGTTTAGGCTTTAAGACCACAGATTGAATAGCATCATTCTGGTCCCCAGTGGGGACACATCACTGTGGTCATTCCTCACTTAACTGAAACTTGAAGTAAGCACAGTAAGTTTCAGGTTCTGAGTTGTCCTAACTATCATTAAAGGGAAGGTTCTGAATCTTCACCTCACTGGAGATTTACAAGGTCAGAGAAGAAAGAGAAAGGCTTGAGGCTGAGGCATGGATGAAATGGTTCCTGTAAGTCCAATGGGACTCTAATGAGTCTAAGCCTAGAAACTTTGAGGATTGTACTATTTTTTCTGGGACAGAACTTGGATCTTTAAGCTGTGGCAAGGCCAAGAATGAAAGAGTGTGGGGAGGGAGAGGGAGAAGAGAAAGATAAATGTAAGAACTAAGATGGTTTTCCAGAGATGAGTGTGGGATGTTTGCCAAATAACCAACACTATTCTTGACTCAAGACAGAGCAATTTTATGAGCAATGGCTTCATTTCCCTCTAAAATTACACAAGTGGCATTTCTTGTGATTTTATAGAGATCATATTATAGTTGTTTTCTCTAAGGGGACCCAAATTAGGGATGGGTTCAGATGGCTTCAGGAGACTTCTCTCAGGCTTAGGTGCTGGACTCATCTCTCCCTACCTGACAGGGAGCCCCTGTGTTCTGTAATAAGTCCTCTTCTTCTAAATTACCGTGGAAGGGACCAGGGTCAATGTTGCCTCACCCCTTCCCCAGTTCTCTATGAGAGATCAAGAGATACGCTGGCTGCCACCAAAGGGAGGCAAAGGAGCCAAGTTCAGATAAACTTTTGATAAAGTGCCATAGCAAACCCCTCATCAGAAGGTAGGAAAGGTCACACAGTAAAAAAAAAAAATAATAAGAAAATATAACTGCTTTCTTATGAGGAAAATATTATGAGTTCTTCCCCTTTTTCAGCTTTTATGGAAGGAGATTCTGCCAGTTCCTTCAGAAAAAAATAAGAAAAAGTAGTTTTAAAATGAGATTATGCACCTTCAGGGTGCCATTAGGAAGTTTTACTGTACTGAGATGACATGAAAGCTCTGGAATTAATATCCCTGAGATGCTTCAAACCTGCAATAGCAATTATTGTACTACGTGTCCCTGGATAAATAATAGGGCCATTCAACTAATTAGCTTCAATGATTTCAGCTCCCTGTAAATTCTCTCTCACTCGGCTATAAAAATAACACTAGGAAAACTTTTGGTAAGAGAAACTTCTTTCAGGAAATGTTTTCTTTTCTTTTTTTTCTCCCTTCAGTTCATGACGCACATTGTATAAAGTAACTTTCATCCCTAATCACAAAACTTGAATAGAATATACAAAATTTGTATAGTATTAATTGCCATTTGCTGCTACTGAAATACTGATTTAACTCTCTAATTTATGTGTCCCACGTAATATACAAACATTTAGAGAAATTTAAACCAGTTTCTTGATACACAGAATAAGCAGTCATGTAACCATGAACAGAGTTTAAACCCTAAGTGCACACATACATATATATATGACTAAAGATAAAAGCATGAAATATTTATATCCACATTTCATTGTATTATCACTTTTACTACAGAGAACTTGACAACATGTTAGCTTTGTGATAATGCTCATGGAACATTAATTCATTTTTTCATATTTACTGAGTGCCTACTAGATGTAAGACATGAAGTTTCTTGTGCACACCTCCTTGGAAGAAAAGTAGATTTACTTAAACTCGGTATTATACCTCCTTAAAGTGACAAGAGTTCCCCTATATTCCTATCCACTAGAAATACCAGTAAATTCCATAAATTCAAAACAGTAAGGATGTGAACTTCAATAATGGAAGCAAATACAATTCTAACATTATCATTAATAATCTGAAAAATCTATGATATCACCCCAAGAGTTCTGAATTTCTTAAAGCTTCAGGTTTTGTTTGCTTTTGCTTGTTCCTTTGGGTAAACAGTTAAGATTTCTTCTTTCCCTTTCATGGAAATTTCTACACACACTGAAATGAACCAGAAGCTCCTCCCTGGGATGGGCTAGTACTCCCCCTTCAAATGCTGTACGTCATCATAGCAGAGGGACCTAATAAGAGGCAGACGATTATAAGCTTTGTCTTTGGTGAAGAAATGAAGAGGAAAAAAGTCTGAAACTTATGTTTGGGCTTATCTTGTTTTTAATTAACAAAATATAATTAAAATTAAAGCCAGACAAAATGACTGGATCTTAAATCAGAATTATGTCTAACAGTAGAGACTGCGGTCGTCTGTTAGTACTCATTAGAGGTGACCTACACCACTTTCTGGGTCTCCCATTTTGTTCCACTATGTATAGGCAAGTTCTTTTTAGTTTCTTGGCTATATGAAAAAGGTTTTTTTCTTCTTTCTGTATCAATATTTACTAAATCATATATATATAAAGACAGATGTACTGAACATTAGGATGAAGAATACAGTAATAGATGAAAAAGTTATGACTATTTCTGAAGCACCATGTATTATTAAATTCAAAACAATTCCCCTAAAATGGATAATTATGTAATCTGGCAGAAACTAACCTTCCAGTCAAAAAGCTGAATACTAAAATTTTCCCAAATGTAACTAAAATGTGGTCAGAGATTATAGTTTTTATTTTGCAACTATTCCATGTTATTCAAACATTCCAGTCTCTGCTTCTCAAAATATACACCCTAAGAGCTACCTGGGAGGTTTGTGATATCAACCCCCATAATTTTTCCTTTGAAGAGATCTTCAGCCTCAGCTGAAGGCTGAGAAATGCAGTCAGTTTACTCTAGGAGAATATAAGTCATAACGTTTGTTTTGGAAACCTATTTTACCCTATATTTCTCAATGAAATAAATTGTATAAATGAAATAAAACTGACACCACAATATTTACTAAATTGCTACTGTCTGCTCTCAGTTTAACACCCTGACTACCACTAGTTTCCCTGTTCAGTTTAGTAGGCAAAAGAGCAAATGAAAAAAGTTTTCAGCAAAGAATGTATTTTAAAATCAACATAAATAAAATTATAAAATGGACTTAGCATAGTTTCCTCCTTACTTGTTACTCCTATACATTTGTCACTTTCTTCATATTCATGTATATTCTTCAGTTTACCAGACTTTGTGTGTATGTATGTGTGTGTTAGGAATTCACACATGGACCTAGGTCAATAAAGTCCAGAGAGTAGAGGAAGAGAGAAATATTCAAATAAATCAGTCTCATTTAAACAATGGTCTGATATTACATGATGAAATTAAAATAAAACTATAAAAGTTAACATTCAGAGTTGAAAATGACTATCAATGATAATTGAATAAAGATGAAAACACAGCAAAAAAAAATTTTAATATCATGTTTATACATAAAAGGAAATAAAGGTCCCATAACAGTGTATTTTTCTTTCAGTCTGTGGCATTACACAGTCATACATTTTTGCACTGGAGATGCAGGCAACTAGACCTCCATCTGCATACCAAGGCTCCTGCTTCTCAGGAGAGCTGTAAGGCAGTGCTCTCAAAACCCCATGAAGAGAAACTCCCCTGTACAATTTGGAGACACTTTGATTCATGGAAAAGCAGGACTGATCTACTCATCAGTGCTCAGAAAGTCTTCTAAAGGACAATGCCTATGATACAAGGAAAGGAGGGTAAAAATGGGGCAGGAGGCTCTGAGGGCTCCTTCAGCAATTGGAGGTGGGGAAGGAAGGAGCCAAGCTATAAATAAAAAATATTTCTAGAAATGGTATGTGGTTGATGCATTATTAATGATTGTGAAATATATCTCAATATGGAAAGGAGAGTGGCCACATCTCAAGATGGAATAGAGCCAATATCACAAGACACTTGGTCCAAACACTGCTGGGACTCTTGCGATTTTAGAAGGATTCAAAATACCCCTAAAGTCAAAGAGTTTTATTAAGTGTTCATAAATCTACTTGATAAGCACAGGGATGATAGCAAATAATTGATATGCAATAAAGGGATGAAAAAACAGAATATTATTTTGACAGTCTCAATTTTTTAAAGCTACCAACAACTATATGAAAATCTAGCATATTGCAGCTTTTAAAATATTTTATTATATCTTAAAACCTCTGTCTTAAAACATTTTAAAATAAGTCTCATTGCCTTCTAAGTTTGGAAAGTATTGTAGCTTGTTGCCAGGTCATGTAACTCAAAATTCCTGATTTAGCATTCCATTTTGACCACTAGCTATACTCTCTGTTAACACACCCTGGGGCTCAAAAATGTTTGCCTTTTCATATTTGCAGCATCTAGCCATTTGTTTTTACAAACACAAATCTTATATGTAGAGTTATGCAATAGGTTACTATAATTATAGCAATAATGCAGATATGCGTAAAGATGACCAGAACGTAACAGATGGTCACAAACTTAAGATTTATAACTTCAAAAGGTGGTTTCATTTAGAGGGACATATTTGTGGCATATCCATGGACATTCATAAAATTTGTTGGTAAGTCATGAGGGAGGGAGAAGAATAGTAGCTTAATATACTCTTTTTCTTTGCTTTTTCTTTTTTCTATCTAGATGGGAGATTTAGTCCTGCTGCCTGAATTTGAGGGTCTCTCACACTGCTCATCTGAACAATCAATTTTTACTGCTGTAGAAGATAATAATGGTAATAACACTATAGAAAAAACTACCATGACCCATAACTGTAACTTATTACAGTCTTTTTAAAAATAACTGTAGAGCATGGAGCTTCTTCATTTCTTGAAGCAGAAAAGGAGCTGACAGTTGGCGCCTCTGAGGCTGTCTATATATCTCCTGAATGCCTGCAAGAGGCTGATGTGCTCACAAAAGAAGGGCTACTTTGGGTGTGGGCCACATGGATGAGAAAAGTGACCCAACACTAGAAATTTGCTGAGGATAGTCACCTTCTGGCTAGCCTGTCCTCTTGCACCAAGTGCCAGCAAAAAACTCTGTCAGAGTAACATGCTAGTGCTTTATCATCCTACATGAGGAAAGCTGGGATTCGTGGCCAGTTACAGTGATGCTCTAATGCACTAAATCATCGGTATTCCCACCAGGACTATCTTCTATGGTGCTTTTGATATTGAAGTTTCAAAGATCTCTGTTCACCTGAGTAAAAACCATAAACAAAATCTCCTATAAAGCCCAATATCTTCTTCTGTTGCATTTATCAGAGAGGATACAAAATATGAAGCTTTATTTCATCCTAGTACACTGATATTCACATGCTCAAGAACTCACCTGGTTTCTATATTGTGTGAAAGAACTGCCCATGTAAGACAAATTATATTCCAGACACTTTCAAATGAAGTGGATTCACCAAGCACACCATTTATCTTCAGATCTGGAAGCCTTCCTTAAAGCATGACTCTGCAACAAAGGAGTTTTAATGCCACTCCACTCTGTAATGCACTGCATACTAACAAGATTTATATACATTACTGGTGCAGTTAAGAAAACTTGAATGACTTGCAGTTTCTCTAGATGAGATTAAAAAAAGTCTTAAAAAGAGTGTAGAGCATACAAATGAAACCAGATTACATTAGAAGTTGTTTAAAAGTACAAGCATAATACTGCTTGTGTACTAGCCAGGGAACACACAGCAAAGATTTGTTTCACTTTTCTTAGACAACCATTCTACAGTCACTGAACATAAACAACCATAAAGTTACAGCTGCTTTTAAAATGTCACTTAGGGACAAACTGTATAGATGGGAAATTAGATAGTATTGAATGGTTTCAGAAAAGGACTAGCCCTATACTCTGAATTGCCAGCTCTGCATTCATGTGAAATATAAACTATTCCTCATCACTAACCATATGTTTTCACACAGAATACATACATCTACAATGTGATTAAAATGATTTCTCAGAGTAAGAATGATTAACGAACACTTTCTGAAATATTCTTAAAATTGAATCTAGTTATCTAGTATGAAAATTGAGAAAAATGAAGTAGGTGAAGTTTGGGAGATAATTAAAATTTTAGGCAGATGCTTGGATGTCCATAATTTTTTTAGATGGGAGATTTTACAGAGCATGCTACAAAAATGACTCAAAGCTAGGATTTCAGTTAAATACGCTAAGACAAAGCAATATACTTTTAGTAGGCTGAATAAAATGTAAAATAACCTGCATTAAAAGAGCACATAACAATGTCAAATCTTTAAGCTTCCATCCAGAGGATCTGCAATAAAATGAAATCATTAGGCAAAGAGTGGTCACTGCTATGATGAGAAGAAAAAAATAACTCAAAAGTCTAATATCTGTTATTATATTAGAATAGTCCACTTTCTTCTCTATATAATAACACTGGGCATTAAAGAGCCATTATGCATACCTTATTATTATTTATGAAATTACAAGTATACACGGCATCTGATAACTCATCTTTCTGTATTAAGCAGGAACATACATTGTTTTTTAAAATGTCTGTCTTTTACAATGTGCTAGGTAACAGTTTTCCGTAGCATAATCATGAATGCTTTATATAATGTCTTTTATAAGAAGTTATTAAGGATTATGACTATAGCAACATAAACCTAATATAAATATGAATAAAGTATTTAGGAATGGTATTTTCACTTAGACTGCTACCTATATAATTTGTAGCATTATAATTATCATAGGAGAAGACATACTACATTTACAGAAAAAAGTCATTTCCATGAATGTTAGTAAAAATCCTATAATGTAGGTTGTTTTTTTTTTAGCAATTTCACAAAACCCATGCCTTTAAAAACATGAGAAGAATCCAGAATGCCACCTAGAGCATTCCTGACAGCAAAAAAAACCCCACAAAAACAAAAAACCAGCCTTATTTGAAAAGCCAGGTGCATGTAAATTTCCAAACTACAAGTAGGTGGCAGTGGAGACTTGTCTGGATGATTTTTCTCAGTTGGAAACGTAAAAGGAGGCAAAAAAATCCTCTCTGAAAACAAGTTACAAACATACTAAAATAAATAATGTCTTGAAATGTAACCTCCCATAGCAGATCACTATTAACAGCTAATAAAATATTTGTCTTTAGGGATCAAAATCCTACCAATCCCTTAATGAAGACATTCATAGCACAGAGAATGAGCAGCACAGAAGATGAAATTAGGAAAAAATGGAAAGAGAGAGGGTTGGAAAATTGTTTTTCCACATATCTCAGAGTAAGAATTAGGAATTTTATATGGACAAAAGACTCCGTTGGCAGCATGAACTATATAAACTTAAAACTAGTAAGTTAGCAACTTCAGAAGTCATTAAGAAATCTCCCGTTTGAATGTAAATTTAAAGGGAAGGTGAATGAGTTCATTAGGCTCTGGTCTTTAATGAAGAATATCAATTGAGTCCATCAAAAAACTGTTTACAACAAGAAGCTATTAAACAATGTAGACATATTTAAAGTGTGCTCAACTCTAAATAAACATAAGAAACATTAGAATAAAACCACCTGAATTGCCTCTCAAGGTTAATGAGTAGGCATTTAGATTCATTCTGTTCCCAGGTTTACCTGCAAAGATAAGCAGGGTCATTAAATTGTATTATCAATTCAATCTAATTGATTTGACTTGTGGAGATCATATTAGAAACTAGAGAAATGCCCAAGAATAAACTCTGGAGATGTGTGTGTGTGTATGTGAATATAGATGGAAAGAAACAGGTAAATGGATTGTCTGAGGAAAACAGAAACTTGATGTTATTCATATTAGAATCACCATGTGAAAAGAAAGAAAAGTAAGCTTACAGATCAAAGCTTTTTCACACCATGGTTATTTCAAATCAGCTTTTCTCTTTGCCTTAATTGGTTAACCACGCAGTTAACAACAAAGGCAACCAAGAAGTCAACAGATGCAAGAAACCTGGTGAAAACAAATGTCACATTCTCAATACTACTGTTCCTTCTGCCTGGAACATTCTTCTTCTATTCATCTTTTAGGATTCAATTCAAAACCCACCTACTCCAAAATGCCTTTCAGAATCCCCCATGTGGAATTAATCTCTCCCACTCCTACAGTATCTCTTTAAACTTCTATTATAGCAATGATCACATTCCAGTATTAGAGCTAATTACATTTGTGTTTGGGTCTGGATGACCCCCAAGTTTGCAAGTCTCAGGAGGGCAGGGGTCATTCGTTGATAATTTCTGAAAAAGTTTTGGTGCCATGCTCTTCAAGGAGAGAATGCCTCATGTGTGTTTATCTGAAGTAATGGAAAGGATTACTTAAAACCATCTCGTAAAATATGACCTGTTTCATAGCTGCAAATAGTGAGAATTCTGTGTTCTGACCAAGAGAAGGGTGGCCTGCTCTGAATAGATTCTTAAAAAGCTGAAGAAGAAATATGGCGCCAAGCTGTACCCTCTCCTTATATACTAAGCAGTTCTAGGAAGTGCAGGCTTGAGAATCATTAGTGCACTGGCCTCATAGGAACAGTAGGGGTCGCTTTACAGCCGAGGCTCCCGACGGAGGAGCCTCAGACTGTGATGGGAAGAGCCGGCAGAAAACCTTGTCATTGTTTTGGTAACCTTTTAAATGAAAGCAGCAGGGGGCGTTAGTCAGTTCTTGCAGCAGAGATCAGAGGCCTGGAGTTGAGGGTAGCGGGGTGGGTGGGGAGATGTGAAAACTAAAAGGATGGCCAGTCTGAACCCAGAATTCTCAGATTAAGAGAGAAAGTTCTGAATTAATAGGGGTTGTTACTTAGATTTCCATCATCAAAAGAGGTTTGGTGTGGTCCTTCTCTACCCTCTTCTGTTCCTCCCTCCCTTCTGACGTTAGATGTTGCTTTTGTTTTATGGTGGGTGGGTGGGGGCCTCACACACAATGAAAGAATATTGGAAAAGTTCTGTAAAAGCTCCCACGAGAGAACAAAATATCTGGAAGTCATTCTTCCTCTCAATACGGTGTTGGATCAATTTCATTCTTCTCCAGATAGTGAGTGTATAAAACTTGTGCCAAGCTATGTAAGTACAACCAAATTTCAGTAAGCCTTTATTGCTCTCTGCCAAAGATCTGCAACTTCTAATTTCCTGAAATGCTGAACATACTGAGACATTAATGTTACAAATAAGTAAAAATATTAGGAGTGTGGCTGCAGATGCAGAAGGCAAGAGGACCTAGCTGGGGTGTCCAGAACCTCTCACACTGGAAGGTCAAAAAGAACCTTTCACCTGCAGGACCAGCCCTCAATCACTAGGTTAGAAAATCATATTTAAGAAGAAGGAATCATTTGCTGAGCCTGGCTCCAAATCAGTACATTTCAAGTAGACTTACTAGATACAAATATAAAATAACCCTGCTAGAGGCATATGTTAAAATTGGACCAGGATGCAGTTTTAAAAATGATAGAAAACTCTAGGAACACAGCTTCAGAATAAAAACAGCACACATTTTTTTTTTTTTGGGGTCTGGAAAGCTGTGGTTTTGGATTACCTTAATCCATAAAATTATGTCATACAATGAATTGGGCAATACTGACACTGGGTTTTATTTTATTATAAAGTATAAAAGTATATTTGTTTGATGAGTAAAGATTTGAACAATTAAAAGAAACAAGTATATTGTAATATCACTGCATGAGGATTTGATTTTCCTATTCTATTGTACATTTTAAATTTCTTACCCTGTTACTAAAAAGCCCATGAAACAGATTTTTTTAATATATATTTTATGAGTCAATGCCAAAATAAGAATGGAAAATTCCTCAATCATAGACATAATCTTTAAAAGATGACAGTCATTCAGCCTGTAGATTTTCAATATTTAGATATTTCATTGTGCACAAACACTTATTTTAGAAAATCGGCAGACAAAAGAATTAAAAGCAATGAAACTCAAACTTGATGATTTGGATACTTCTAAGATTGCTTGAAATATTGTGGGCAAGGAAAAAAGTTAAAGTGAAAAGACAATCAAGAATTGCTATGAAATAAAAACAACTAAAGAATAGCTTTCCCTTCAAAACTATTCCAATGTGCAATTTTTTCTAAAGCCTTTAAAAAAGTTTTGGCAAATGAATTGTGGCTGGGATGCTTCAAATTAGTGCAGTAAATAGATTTTCATTTCAAAAGCTTACCTACTTAAAAGCATTTAAATTTTATTTAATATTGACTTTTATTAGATTGATTCTTCAGGAAAATAAGGTCTTGTCATTTAACTACCAGCAGGTGGTGGTATTCACAAATAGGGTACAAGAAATACTGGAAGGGCTGTGAATAGAACCAATATGTGGTTCAGATTTATGGATTATAGATTTTAAAACATTTTTAATGGAGTTGTCAGCTCTCTGAAACTACTTCCATTTCCATCTGTTCCATATGAATGTAGAAACTTGGAAGTTACCTTAAAATATGTGCCTATAGGAGGTTTCACATTAAAAACAACAGATCTCTTCATAAAAGAGACAGTATTTTCTATTTTTAAATATTTTAAATTTCTGTATAACAATGCACTTCAAATAAACACAAATAATTAGACTCTCTCAATATTTTGGGAACATCCAGGTTTAGAACCTCGTCTATTGTCTACTCTAGGCAGACGTGTATCAAGAAGGAGCACTAACTGTATACTTCAGCCAAACTAACCTGAGCCAACACTGAACGGCAGGCACTGTGTATACACAGTTGCTAGGGAGAAAATATGTACGTTCTTGTCTCCCAAAATAAAACTCCCAGGTTTCAGAGGATACAGAAGCAACAAGAGACGGTGAACTCCAGTCGGCGAGTCAACAGCTTCAGGGCCTTTAGGAAAAGGCTGAAATTATTTGGTTTTGACCGCCAGATGACCTCCATTGCTGCCCAGTCTGATGGACAGTTGGACCATTAGTTCTTTTAACACACATTCTTTTCCTGAAACACAGACAGCACTCTGCATTTGTACAGAGCAAGAGAGGAGAGCAAACGAGAGCGCCTGAAAGGGAAGAGACAGAGACGTACATCCACATAGAAACTTCTAAACTAGCCGCGACCCTTCCACTGACCAAAGCCTCAGGCTAGAGGAATTCATTCCAAGCAAAGAGACATCAGATCATTTTCCAGAAAAGTCCAACTTAAAAAACAGACTCTAGACTACAATTAAGCAAGACTACATCTGATACAAGTCTAAAATAAAAACATGGAAATGGTTAAAATGGATTTTTTTGGGTATTTTCTAAAGCAATTTTATTTCTAGCTTAAAAGTCAGCACTACTACTTTTTAAACACACAGATCAGACAAAAAAGTCTTACTGTGTCTCCCTTAATGTTAGTTCAGGCTTAATGCAATATTGTTTTCCACTGTGTGTCACCTAGATCTTTGTAATCCATTTAATAAGTATAATTCCCAGGCCACATCATTTGTGGTATATGAAATTCAAAATACATTATTTTATTTGATTTTTGGGGGTGTGCATGTGTTTGGATATGTGTGAATAAGAAATAACTTTTGATCTTATTATTCTTTCAGAACAAATCAGGAGCTAAACTTTGGTCTCAAAGCAAAACTGTAAAGCACAAAGACTGTATTCCAAAGAGACCCATCAAAGAGACTGAACTTTGACAGGAAGTGGGGGAGAGAAAAGAGTGAAAAAAGGAAATTTAGATGGATCTTTCTATCTTTAAATAAAGCAAAGTTTAATCTCGATTTAATCGGATTTAGAAAACACACACACACACACAAATAAGCCCTCTATCTCCATTTTCTTGTGGCTTGGCTGACAGAATGGCGCTTGTCCCCAGCCTCTTCTGACTTTCCTCTTGGGGTAAGTGATGAGCTCTGCTGCAGTAAACGAGGAAACATCTGTTTGACTTTCTGAAGCTGGCATGGGGAGCTGAAGTCAATCACAAATGCCACTTTCACAAACAGGTCTCCCACAGGAACCCTACTAAAAACATGACTCTACTGGGTGAACCACAGTTCCGGTGAGTGATGGGGAAAGCTGCTCTCCTCTCCAGCTATTTGAAACAATACACACTCTTCATAGGATTTGTCTGCAGTGGGATTTAATGGATCCCAATCTGTTAAAGAGAAAAAGTACCTGGATCCAGTTTTAATTTTAAAAGTTAGTTCACATCGAAGCCCCAAAGACTCTGAAATGAAGAGTGAAGAAACCTATGAAACTGTGGAGTGCTACCTATTCAGAAAAGGCATACAAAACCTCAAATTATTTTTTAAGCATATTGACACGGTAGTTAAAAAAAACATCAGCACACTGTTTTCCCATTTTATTTAATTCTAGTGTTGTTGCTGTCAGCAGTGTGAATTACTTAGGAGCAGCACTGGCTAGAGGTGTGTCTAGCTCACTTGGACTGTAATCTCTATATTATTTTTCAAGCTAGGGAGTTGCATCTGCCCACAGGCAAACTCCTGCAGCAGGTGGAACATGCTGCTGACCATACTGCCAACTGCCCCTTCCATTAGTATCTTACCATCTGCACACCTTTTTAGATTGTGCAGGTTTCCAGTTAAACTTATTTTTAAAAAGAACCTCTTTTCTTTAATGATTTTCCTTTTTATGAAACATGAGTGCTTTCTGTTTGATTGCTCTCTTGGGATATTTACTCATCTCTCTCTTGAACAGGTCTCCCATTTCCTTGTTAGCACTTGATTTGGCTGATATCATAGTGTGATTATTAATCTGACAGTTAGGTGAAAGTATTTTAGGGAAAAACTTAAAAAAGCAAAACCAAAGACAAAACCAACCCAATCTAGTCAACCAAAGTGTTTACCAAAAATAATAGATTTTAGAAGATATAATCAGATAGGTCTTCATATAAATGTCAGACTGACACAAACATCATGCTGCATAATTCTATTTAGCTTTCAAAGGTAAAGAGTATTTGTGTCAGAAAGGAGTTTCTTTATTATTTAAAGACAGTTTCCACCCATCAGAACAGACGGATGGTTGTTGCATATGCCACGTTCATCGAGAAACATAGTATTGAAACTGTTAGCGCAAGAAATCGTGTCTGTAGCTGGAAATCAAATTTTCAAGATTCTGTTTTCTTTTTCTTATTCCTTTTCTCTTTCTCTCTTTTTAAATTCAAGAATAGTATTTCTACCTTATAATTACTGGGAGAATTCTTAAGGGATGAAGTGGAAATATTCAAATACACGTGAAACTGTCTTTCTACTGTGAATACGACTAACACTAAACATACGCGTTCACTGCTTTGCCCTAAGGAAAGCCCTCACAGAATATAGCAGATGACAGAATTAGCATGTTGCATATTATTTTACCATGAAAATAATGTGATGAAGAGCAATCAAATAATTATTTTTCTCAAATTTGTTTTCTACCTCTCGCCCCATACTCAGGGCTCTGAATGTGCCTAAAACATCAAAGATTTTCTTTAGATAAGATTTCAACTTTTGAATTTTGAACACTGAAAAGAATACCCTAGGTTGAAATTCAAACATAAAGTAGATATATAATATTAGGCCTTTGTGAAAAAGACAAAAAACAAAATTAGATACTTCTCAACATACATAACTTAACCTAAATAATACCTCAGTTTTACTTAGGTTTTATAATCAAAAAATAACTCTGAACGTAAGAAAAAGTAGTTGGCGAATTCTTCCAAAATCAATTTTAATTAAACACACACACTTTAATGTTGAACATGCCCATTTAATCAATGATTTTGGCTTGAAGGTGACATGACTAGAGTTTTCATTTAGAATTACCACTTGGTACTAATAGGAGTTCTGTAAATGAGTTCTTAAGGTTGACACCCAAAATATTATCCTATATTAATCATTAATAACTTAGAAGGTGATTTTCTAAACTTTGCTTATTTTTCTAAAGGATGGGTATGGCTTAGCTTCATTTGCTATTATAAAATGATTTGTAATTAATTTAATATTAGATTGCTTACAAAATTATTTGCTCTATTTCTATCCTTTCCTCATTTGGTCTTAAGTACCAGCCATGGGAGACATTTAGGAACTTCCTTAGGGAGAGCAATTATGCAAACAAAGGCCGGGAGGACTGACAAAATAGATATTGACAAATAAATGGAGGGAAGGGAGAGATGGAAAGGCACACCATTTCCTGAGTGACCACACAGAGGCCATTTATATGTATACTTACAGTAATACCTCAGGTATATATTATTATGCCCACTGTATAGATGAGAAAGCTTAAGATTAGAGAATTTAAATGACTTCCCTGAGATCATACAGGTAGTTAAAGTAATAATCATTCTAGGCTTTGGAATACTTTACAAAATGAATCTGTAAAGTCTCTGAAAGACAGACCTTACCTACTCTCTAGAGTTACAAGAAAGAAAACTTGAAGAGGTCTTCAACCTACTATGATAAGCCAATTTATAAAAATGGGAAAAGAATGGAAAATAAATCAGTTCCGGATAACTTAATAATTAGTAGCTAAAGTTCAAGATGACACACTGAAATAATAAGATAAAAAAGGACTACTTAAAAAACAACAACAAAACTTGTATTACAAAGATGCTTAATAGTGGAAGGCCCTAAATGTCACAGTTTTTTAATATACTAACTTTACTTGAAAATAGGCAATCCTTGCCTTACAAACCTTTGCGTCACCACTGCAGTGTGTTAATATATCCACTGCCACCACTGTAATAGGGAGCCTCTGAAAAATACTTAGGAGACGGAAAATAATTTGTTGGTACAACGTGGAGAGATTCAAGTCGAGTTTTCAGTTTAATGCTATATGAACTAAAACCAAATTAAGATTTTTAAGACAGTTGATAAAAATAATTCTAAAATTCATAGGAAAAATAAAAAGCAAAAATAGCATTTTGGAATTTTTAAGAAGGAAAGCAACGACTGACATGAACAATTATTAAAACATTACAGAACTACAGTAAGCCCTATGACTGGTGCAAAAATACTCAGATCAACACAACAAAAAAAGATCTTTTAGATATAATAAATTAATGCATGGTAAGGCACACAAGCAAAAGACAGTGATTGAATAAATGATATTGAGAAAAGCAGCAATTTGGAATGAGATCAATCTAGATTCTTATCTCACACTCAGTTCAGTTCAGTCACTTAGTCGTGTCTGACTCTTTGCGACCCCATGGACTGCAGCACACCAGGCTTCCCTCTCCATCACCAACTCCTGGGGCTTTCTCAAACTCATGTCCATTGAATCAGTGATGCCTCACACTAAATATAAAAGTATTTCACACTAGATACCAAAATAAATTCCACCTGAATTAAATGTAAATATATAGAAGTCAAATTACAGAAAACTAAAAGACAGTAAATCAAATCCCTTATGATTATACAGTGGAAGTGAGAAATAGATTTAAGGGTCTAGATCTGATAGAGTGCCTGATGAACTATGGAATGAGGTTCGTGACATTGTACAGGAGACAGGGATCAAGACCATCCCCATGGAAAAGAAATGCAAAAAAGCAAAATGGCTGTCTAGGGAGGCCTTACAAATAGCTATGACAAGAAGTGAAGCAAAAAGCAAAGGAGAAAACTAAAGATATAAGCATCTGAATGCAGAGTTCCAAAGAATAGCAAGAAGAGATAAGAAAGCCTTCTTCAGCGATCAATGCAAAGAAACAGAGGCAAACAACAGAATGGGAAAGACTAGAGATCTCTTCAAGAAAATTAGAGATACCAAGGGAACATTTCCTGCAAAGATGGGCTCGATAAAGGACAGAAATGGTATGGACCTAACAGAAGCAGAAGATATTAAGAAGAGGTGGGAAGAATACTCAGAACTGTACAAAAAAGATCTTCACGACCCAGATAATCATGATGATGTGATCACTAATCTAGAGCCAGACATCTTGGAATGTGAAGTCAAGTGGGCCTTAGGAAGCATCACTACGAACACAGCTAGTGGAGGTGATGGAATTCCAGTTGAGCTGCTTCAACTCCTGAAAGATGATGCTGTGAAAGTGCTGCACTCAATATGCCAGCAAATTTGGAAAACTCAGCAGTGGCCACAGGACTGGAAAAGGTCAGTTTTCATTCCAATCCCAAAGAAAGGCAATGCCAAAGAATGCTCAAACTACTGCACAATTGCACTCATCTCACATGCTAGTAAAGTAATGCTCAAAATTCTCCAAGCCAGGCTTCAGCAATATGTGAACTGTGAACTCCCTGATGTTCAAGCTGGTTTTAGAAAACGCAGAGGAACCAGAGATCAAATTTCCAACATCCGCTGGATCATGGAAAAAGCAAGAGAGTTCCAGAAAAACATCTATTTCTGCTTTATTGACTATGCCAAAGCCTTTTGACTGTGTGGATCACAATAAACTGTGGAAAATTCTGAAAGAGATGGGAATACCAAACCACCTGACCTGCCTCTTGAGAAATCTGTATGCAGGTTAGGAAGCAACAGTTAGAACTGGACGTGGAACAACAGACTGGTTCCAAATAGGAAAAGGAGTATGTCAAGGCTGTATATTGTCACCCTGCTTATTTAACTTATATGCAGAGTACATCATGAGAAACGCTGGACTGGAAGAAATACAAGCTGGAATCAAGATTGCTGGGAGAAATATCAATAACCTCAGATATGCAGATGACACCACCCTTATGGCAGAAAGTGAAGAGGAGCTAAAAAGCCTCTTGATGAAAGTGAAAGAGGAGAGTGAAAAAGTTGGCTTAAAGCTCAACATTCAGAAAACGAAGATCATGGCGTCTGGTCCCATCACTTCATGGGAAATAGATGGGGAAACAGTAGAAACAGTGTCAGACTTTATTGTTTTGGGCTCCAAAATCACTGCAGATGGTGACTGCAGCCATGAAATTAAAAGACACTTACTCCTTGGAAGAAAAGTTATGACCAACCTAGATAGTATATTCAAAAGCAGAGACATTACTTTGCCGACTAAGGCCCGTCTAGTCAAGGCTATGGTTTTTCCTGTGGTCATGTATGGATGTGAGAGTTGGACTGTGAAGAAGGCTGAGCACCGAATAATTGATGCTTTTGAACTGTGGTGTTGGAGAAGACTCTTGAGAGTCCCTTGGACTGCAAGGAGATCCAACCAGTCCATTCTGAAGGAGATCAACCCTGGGATTTCTTTGGAAGGAATGATGCTAAAGCTGAAGCTCCAGTACTTTGGCCACCTCATGCGAAGAGCTGACTCATTGGAAAAGA
Organism: Capricornis sumatraensis; assembly: GCF_032405125.1. Classification (NCBI taxonomy): domain Eukaryota; kingdom Metazoa; phylum Chordata; class Mammalia; order Artiodactyla; family Bovidae; genus Capricornis; species Capricornis sumatraensis. Next base: position 88,398,619 of record NC_091076.1, on the reverse strand, counting down.
CTCTGATGCTGGGAGGGATTGGGGGCAGGAGGAGAAGGGGACGACTGAGGATAAGATGGCTGGATGGCATCATGGACTTGATGGACATGAGTCTGAGTGAACTCTGGGAGATGGTGATGGACAGGGAGGCCTGGAGTGCTGCGATTCATGGGGTCAAGAGTCGGACATGACTGAGCGACTGAACTGAACTGAACTGAAAAGACAGTAGAATATTTAACAAAGTAAAAGAGAATAGAATAGAAAAAAAGTATATTTTAAGTTGGAAGTGATAAAATAAATAAATAAGACAAGGTTAGAAAACAAAAACAAAACATAACTTGTGTGTATAACAAGTGTCAGTCTATAACAGGACTAGAGAATGTGGCATAAATGGGAATATGACCCTGAGGGATATACATACCTTCCCTGGCAGGGTTAATCTGCTATGGGGTCATATTCTTATTTTAAGATTTTCATTTATTTACTTATTTCTGGCTGTGCTGGGTCTTCGTTGCTGTGTGGGGTTTTCTCTAGTTGTGGCGAGCAGGCACTCCTCTCTGGTTGTGGTGTGAGGGCCTGTCACTGCAGTGGCTTGTCTTGTTGCAAAGCACAGGCTCTAGGGAGCTCGGGCTTCGGTAGTTGTGGCACATGGGCATAGCTGTTCCTCTGAATATGGGATTTTCATGGACCAGTGGTCAAACCCGGGCCTCCTGCATTGGCAGGTGGATTCTTTACCACAGAGCCACCAAGGAAGCCCTGGGGTCATATTCTGTGCCTTATCCAAATTATCATGCTTCATTGTTCATCTACCTTGAATATCACTTTGAGATTCATTTATATTTTAAGAAACTATATATGTTTTGAAGGACAATGGAGATACTAATTATTCAGAAATTGGCATACATTAATTTAATCAGCCTAGTTCCTACCTCTAGGAGATAAACCACGCTAAGAAAAAAGAAAGTTTTGACTGGTGGGGAGGAAACATAAGTGATTTGGGTGTTTCTAATGCTTTGCATTACTGAAAAAACAACTTTATTGTATTTTCTGAGCCCTAAAATAATAGAAATATGTAGTAAACATTTAAATCATATAGAAAATGCAAATAAAAATCACCATTTGTGACTTTTTCTTTCAGATATCTCCTTTGCATATATGCATGTACTCACACATGTACACAAAATCTTGGCAAAATCAAATCATGTTTACATAATGTTTTATAACATGCTTGTTAACCTTCTCAAATGTCATACTTTTTCATACTGTTCAATGGGTTCTCAAGGCAAGGAAGGCAATGTCAAAGAATGTTCAAACTACCACACAATTGCACTCATTTCACATGCCAGCAAGGTCATGCTCAAAATCCTCCAAGCTAGGCTTCAGCAGTAGATGAACTGAGAATTTCCAGATGAACTGAGAACTTCCAGATGTACAAGCTGGATTTGGAAAAGGCAGAGGAACCAGAGATCAAATGGCCAACATCCATTGGATCATAGAAAAAGCAAAGGAATTCCAGAAAAACATCTACTTCTGCTTCATTGACTACGCTAAACCCTTTGACTGTGTGCATCACAACAAACTGTGGAAAATTCTTCAAGAGATGGGAATACCAGACCACCTTACCTGCCTCCTGAAAAACCTGTATGCAGGTCATGAACCAACAGTTAGAACTGGACATGAAACAATGGACTGGATCAAAACTGGGAAAGGAGAATGTCAAGGCTTATTGTCACCCTGCTTATTCAGCTTATATGCAGAGTACATCATGCAAAATGCTGGGCTGGATGAAGCACAAGCTGGAATCAAGATTGCCGGGAGAAATATCAATAACCTCAGATATGCAGATGATAGCACCCTTGTGGCAGAAAGCAAAGAGGAACTAAAGAGACTCTTGATGAAGGTGAAAGAGGAGAGTGAAAGAGCTGACTTAAAACTAAACATTGAAAAAACTAAGATCACGGCATCTAGTCTATCACTTTATGGCACATAGATGGGGAAACAATGGAAACAGTGAGAGACTTTATTTCTTTGGGCTCTGAAATCACTGCAGATGGTGACTGCGACTGAAGCCATGAAATTAAAAGATCCTTGCTCCTTGGAAGAAAGCTATGACAAACCTAGAAAGCATAATAAAAAGCAGAGACATCACTTTGCCAACAAAGGTCCATATAGTCAAAGCTATGGTTTTTCCAGTAGTCATGTATGGATGTGAGAGTTGAACCGTAAAGAAGGCTGAGTGCCAAAGAATTGATGCTTTTGAACTGTGGTACTGGAGAAGACTCTTGAGAGGCCCTTGGTCAGCAAGGAGATCACACCAGTCAATCCTAAAGGAAATCAACCCTGAATATTCACTGGGAGGACAGATACTGAAGCTGAAGCTCCAGTACTTTGGCCACCTGATGCAAAGAACTGACTCACTGGAAAAGACCCTGATGCTGGGAAAGATTGAAGGCAGAAGGAGAAGGGGGCAATGGAGGATGAGATGGTTGGATGGCATCACCAACTCAATGGATGTGAGTTTGAGCAAACTCCGGGAGATAGTGAAGGACAGCGAAGCCTGCTGTGCTGTAGTCCATGGGGTCACAAAGGGTCAGACATGGCTGAGTGACTGAACAACAACAACAATTTGAATTATGGCTGGAATATAATCATTAACACAATGATAACCGTCTACTTATTTTCGAAAAAATAGTCATGACATTTGTTGTTGATGAGTCATTCATTCATGTCCAACTCTTTGCAACCCTGTGAACTGCAACACACCAGGCTTCCCAGTCCATCACTATCTCCCAGAGTGAGCTCAAATTCATGTCCATTGAGTTGGTGATGTTCTCTAACCATCTCATCCTCTGCTGCCCTCTTCTCCTTTTGCCTTCAATTTTTCCCCAGCATCAAGCTCTTTTCCAATGAGTTAGGTAGCCATTTCCTTCTCCAGTGGGTCTTCCCGACCCAGGGATCAAACCTGGGTCTCCTGAATTACAGGTGGATTCTTTAACGTCTAAGCCACCAGGGAATTCTTTAGCGTCTGAGCCACCACAATTTGGATACATCATAATTTATTTAAGAAATCCCCACTAGTGGACACTTAGATTGTTTCCAGTTTTTCACTCTAATGATGAAGGCAGCAAGGATAAAGTATAGCAACTTTGTTCAGTTTTGATTGTTACCCAGCTGGTGCTAGTGGTAAAGAACCCACCTGCCAATGCAGAACACAGAAGAGATGTGGGTTCTATCCCTGGGTGGGGAAGATCCCCTGGAGAAGGGCATGACAATCTATTCCAATATTCTTGCCTGGAGAATCCCATGGACAGAGGAGCCTGGTGGGCCATGGTCCATAGGGTTGCAAAGAGTTGGACCTGACTGAGTGCCTTAGCACATACGCATGTAAGAGCAGCTCAGAATTTGGTGATACCAAATGCACTCACTCCTTCAAGCCAGCCAAGCTGATTCGAATGGAGCTTCTGTTTGTTTCCACCTCACTTTAGAACCTGGAGTAGGAAATGGCAGTATTGTGGGATCGCAAAGAGTTGGACCTGACTGAGTGAGCACACAGGCATGCCTGCACTTTAGAGCCATTGCACTTTCTTGCCTACTCGGCCTGGATCTCAGGGTCAACCACCTCAATCCTTTGTCTCCTTGAGATCTACCACACTTACTGTGCCATTCCCAATCTCTTTTCCCAAAATTTTCAACGTCTCCTCCTCCATTTGAAAAGTCTCAGTTCTCTAGAGAAAAAGCCTTCGGTTAACCCTAACCCCCTTGCTGCTGTTTCATCCCTTATCACACCAGTAAACTTTGAGTTAAAACAGTCTGTACTACTGCTTCCATTTGTCACCTATTAGTTTCTTCAGCTCAGTTCAGCTCAGTAGCTGAGGCATGTCCAACTCTTTGTGACCCCATGGACTGCAGCATGCCAGGCCTCCCTGTCCAGCACCAACGCTTGGATTTACTCAAACTCATGTCCACTGAGTCGGTGATGCCATCCAACCATCTCATCCTCTGTCGTCCCCTTCTCTTTCTGCTTGCAATGTTTCCCAGCATCAGGGTCTTTTCAAATGAGTCAGCTCTTTGCATCAGGTGGCCAAAGTATTGGAGTTTCAGCTTCAGCATCAGTACTTCCAATGAATATTCAGGACTGATTTCTTTTAGGATGGACTGGTTGGATCTCCTTGCTATCGAAGGGACTTTCAAGAGTCTTCTCCAACACCACAGTTCAAAAGCATCAATTCTTCAGTGCTCAGCTTTCTTTATAGTCCAACTCTCACATCCATACACGACTACTGGAAAAACCATAGCTTTGACTAGATGGACCTTTGTTGGCAAAGTAATGTCTCTGCTTTTTAATATGCTGTCTAGGTTGGTCATAACTTTTCTTCCAAGGAGCAAGAGTCTTTTAATTCATGGCTACAGTCACCATCTGCAGTTATTAGTTCCTTAACAATAGGATTTTGACTCCTACCTGAAAAGTGACTCTGAACCTCTTCTTTCAAAGTACCCAATGGCCCACTAATTGCCCATCCCAATGACTTCGTCTCAGTACTCACTCTGTCTGATCTTTAAGCAATTTGCTATATTTCTGACGACCTCTTTGAAATTATTTCTTCCCTGAGTTCTCCTAACTCTCTGATATCCTTTTCCTTACTATCGCCTCTGTCTGCTTCTTCACATATTGGCATCTCCCAGAGTATTATTTCTGATCCTCTTGTTTTCTTCCTCTGTAGTTTCTCCCAGGGTGATCTATCTCTTGGGCTTTAAGTTTTAGCTTTAAAACAAGAGAAATACAGGTTTTAATAAAACCTATCTCTATCTCTGAAAAGTCTTTCATTTAAATTTCTGAACCTATAGTTCTAATATCCCAGTTGCATAACTCCTTGAATTTGAATGATTAATTTGCTTTTGGACATTGTTTGGACATAGCTCTTACTGGCAAGGCAGAAAATGACTCAAGGTTAGAATCAGAGGAGCTCCCAAGGGTCAAGGGACAGAAACCACAACAAAATCCCACAATGCACCAACTGTAGTTTCTGCTGCTGTTGTGTGTATGACCGCCAGATGTCCTCGCATCTTTGCGTCACTTGATTAAAATTCAAAGTATTCAAAGAGGAGTGTTCCTTTGGTCAACCTTAAATCAGGTGGTTGGACCCTGACAACACCAGATTTTGTTGAAGAAAAATTTGATAGTGGAAGAAACTACTCTTATTAATACCACATATAATAGGTGGTAACACAAAAAGGATAAAGGAGTTTATAGGAAGGGTGAAGAGCTGATTGCAGATGACCAAACAATAAAACATCCCCATCATGAAATACTAAGGTTTTTTGGTTCCCTAATATCTCACAAACTAAAGTCTAAACCATTAACAGGAGATGATGAGAGTGGATTAAGGGAAGAGGAATATTCATATTTTTCACAGTTAACCTTAAGTTACCTCCATGTCATTCTCCCTGCATATTCTCCAATCTGCTAAGTATTTTTATACAATCTGCTTTTGTTTCTTGATATTTTCCCATTTCAAGGTATCCCTGCTTTCCTTCTTCCTTAGGTTAAAGTCCACTCATCCTTTAAGATTCAACTAAATGTCACCTCCTCTGCGAAGTCTTCCCTGATTCCCTTGGGTAAAACTTATTTTGTTCTCCCTCTACTTAGCACCTTGCTGAAAACACTAATATATCTCAATAATTAGGGTTAGCTGTGCACATCTGTTTTCCACTGGATTACTAGTTCCTTGAAGGCAGGGACTGGGTCTTATTCATCTTAATATCTTCAGAGTCTATATCAGAAAGCACATTTTAAGGAAGAATTAGGAAGCAGAAAAGGTGATGTTGCTATAATTATGAGTTCTCCTAACTTACAGTTTACATTTTTCAGTTTAACTTCTTTTGTTCCATATACTGTACTTTCCTAATCATTTCAAATGAAATAGTCTATAGAGTTTTAGGTCAACTTTACCCTTGGTCAGGCAACTTTTCTTATTTCTTACTCTTTAGCCAAAGGAAGCAGAGTAATGTTCCCATTGCTTTTTACTCCTGAGATGTCATCAGTACTTTCAGAAGTCTTACGAGCAATTCAATTTTGCTTAATTGACAAATATTTCTTTCAGAAGCACAGGCTGAGTTAGTTGCATTCATTTCTCTGTATCTTAGACACTGAGCTTAAAACTAAGAACGCTAAAATATCTTATGCAGTAAGTGCATTGAGATCTTTATGTAACAGAGTTTAGACAAGATATTATCTGCCGCAAATAGTATCTGTGGTTATCAATCAGTTTCCTTATAGTAAAAACAATTCTGTGAAATGTCTGCAAAATAACATGGTCAATAAGCATCATAGGCATAAAAAGAAAATTAAGTTTCTTTTTAAAGAATATTTCTTTTACATTGTAGAAATTATCTTAGTAACATATTTTTTAGGAATTAATTATGAGAATACTTTTGATTATCTAAAAGTTTTAGAAAATAAAATATAACCAGAAACCAAATTTTAAAGGAAACTATTAAATTTATGAAATGGACTTTCAGTAGCAGTTAAGTATTAAAGTTGCATTTCTAGAAAAGTAGATATTTTACACATAACCTGGGATTTAGGCAGGCCACAAAACCTTAAAGTGACAGACTTTCTGTCATTTGTGGATGGTCTAATTCCTCTGTACTGGAATTAAATCTTAAAGAAGGTCTGATTTATAAGATGAGTATATGGTGCATTCCTTGAGAAGTCAGTTAAAAAGACTCAAAATCCAAGAATGTTGAATTTATTTTCTTTTAGGTTCATTCTGACCAAATTCCACAATCAACAGCTTTTTTTTTTTTTTTTCCAGTTCCTGGGATACATATAAAGAAAATGAAAATTTGAGAATTTGCACTGACCACTCAAAACAATGAAGAGATATTAACAAAGATGATAGAAAACTACTCTCTATGAAAAAAAGGAAATGTTCCATCAGCTTTATTTGTTCTGAGAGAAATGACCAATAGCTTGTGCTGGTTATATACCTCAATGATCTGGGAAACTACTAAGCATCCTCTACAACTACTGCACAGTTGCGGTTATCTCTCATGCTAGCAAGGTAATGCTCAAAATCCTCCAAGCTAGGCTTCAACAATAGATGAACTGAGAACTTCCAGATGTACAAGCTGGATTTGGAAAAGGCAGAGGAACCAGAGATCAAATGGCCAACATCCACTGGATCTAGAAAAAGCAAAGGAATTCCAGAAAAACATCTACTTCTGCTTCATTGACTACGCTAAACCCTTTGACTGTGTGCATCACAACAAACTGTGGAAAATTCTTCAAGAGATGGGAATACCAGACCACCTTACCTGCCTCCTGAAAAATTTGTATGCAGGTCATGAACCAACAGTTAGGACTGGACATGGAACAATGGACTGGATCAAAACTGGGAAAGGAGAATGTCAAGGCTGTATATTGTCACCCTGCTTATTCAGCTTATATGCAGAGTACATCATGCAAAATGCTGGGCTGGATGAAGCACAAGCTGGAATCAAGATTGCCGGGAGAAATATCAATAACCTCAGATATGCAGATGATAGCACCCTTGTGGCAGAAAGCAAAGAGGAACTAAAGAGACTCTTGATGAAGGTAAAAGAGGAGAGTGAAAAAGCTGACTTAAAACTAAACATTGAAAAAACTAAGATCACGGCATCTAGTCTATCACTTTATGGCACATAGATGGGGAAACAATGGAAACAGTGAGAGACTATTTCTTTGGGCTCTGAAATCACTGCAGATGGTGACTGCAGCCATGAAATTAAAAGACGCTTGCTCCTTGGAAGAAAGATATGACAAACCTAGAAAGCATAATAAAAAGCAGAGACATCACTTTGCCAACAAAGGTCCATACAGTCAAAGCTATGGTTTTTCCAGTAGTCATGTATGGATGTGAGAGTTGAACCACAAAGAAGGCTGAGTGCCAAAGAACTGATGCTTTTGAACTGTGGTACTGGAGAAGACTCTTGAGAGGCCCTTGGTCAGCAAGGAGATCACACCAGTCAATCTTAAAGGAAATCAACCCTGAATATTCACTGGGAGGACAGATACTGAAGCTGAAGCTCCAGTACTTTGGCCACCTGATGCAAAGAACTGACTCACTGGAAAAGACCCTGATGCTGGGAAAGATTGAAGGCAGAAGGAGAAGGGGGCAATGGAGGATGAGATGGTTGGATGGCATCACCAACTCAATGAGCAAACTCCGGGAGATAGTGAAGGACAGCGAAGCCTGGTGTGCTGCAGTCCATGGGGTTGCAAAGGGTCAGACATGGCTGAGTGACTGAACAACAATAACAACAACATCTAAAGCACAATTATGCTTTGGGTGTGTATTATATTCCTAAAACACTTTCTGGCAGAAAGAATCTAACTTAATCTTACACACAGATACAGACACAGACACAGACACAGACACACACACACACACACACACACAAACATTTCTGTTTATCCTCCCAGGCATATGCTTTGGGTGTGTATTATACTCCTAAAACACTTTCTGGCAGAAAGAATCTAACTTAATCTTACACACAGATACAGACACAGACACAGACACACACACACACACACACACACACACACACACACACAAACATTTCTGTTTATCCTCCCAGGCATATGCTTTGGGTGTGTATTATACTCCTAAAACACTTTCTGGCAGAAAGAATCTGACTTAATCTTACACACAGATACAGACACAGACACAGACACACAGACACACACACAAACATTTCTGTTTATCCTCCCAGGCATAATATAGTCACTCTCATTGCAAAGCTTTCTCTGATGTGCCAAACACAAAGCTAATTACTCCTTCTGCTCTATTACATTTTACCATTTTAAGTCTTCCGGTATCTCCATCCCCCATAAAGCACTGGGCTCATCCCAGTCAGGGATCCTGTTCCCTTTGTAGTCTCAGCACTTGCACTATGCCTGACACACTAGATGCTCAATAAATATTAGTTGAATGAATGAATAAGTGAAAATGTAAACTGGATGAATAAATCCTAGTACAATAGCCAAGAGCAGTGACATGAGGCAGAGAAAAGGATGAAATCATATAAAGTCTTTTTGGATGTGTTAGTGATGTTGAATCCAATTCTAAGGGAAACAGAAATCTTTGAATAATGGCAGCATGGTGATCTTATTAAAAGAAGCTAAGAGAAAATTTAGACCCTAATGCTGGGAAAGATTGAAGGCAGGAGGAGAAGGGGACGACAGAGGATGAGATGGTTGGAGGGCATCACCGACTCGATGGACATGAATTTGAGCATGCTCTGGGAGTTGGTGATGGACTGGGAAGCCTGGCATGCTGCAGTCCATGGGGTCACAAAGAGTCAGACACGACTGAGTGACTGAACTGAACTGAAGAGTGAATTTGGGGAATCCAGCTGGACGATTACTAAGATGATTCCAGATGAGAATGGTAATGGCTTGGGTTGGGCAGAGATGGTAGGGATGAAGAGTAATGGATGTATCAAAGATTCATTTAGGTGGCAGGTCGTAGCATTTGATGAATGCTGAATGTTGGGGTGGGGGGTGGGGTCAAAGAAGATTGTGTCATTTTTCAAGAGAAAGTAGCCGAGTTACAGGTGTGGGGGAACAAAGTGTCAGGCATGTTGAATCTGAGGTGCTAGTGAGACATCCATATGTTATTATGAGGGAGGAACCAGTCCTATCCTCCCTCTTTACATACAAGGCAACTGAGGCTGAGAGAGTTTATTTAACTTGCCAACTGGCCAGGATCTGTCTCCAGAGTGAATGCTGTTAATTCACATGCCACTCGACGTCATGGTTCTTTGGTTAAAGAAAGCATCAACACACAGCAAACAGAGTTAGTTGCACTGTTGACTTCCTACTTCCTGAGACCAAAGCGTGTCTCAGTGGAGGCAACCATGCTGAAGAGGCCACTGAACAGCTTTAAGGCAAGGTGGTGATATTCTGAAAGCCTTTCTTTCCACACATGTCTCTGCCTAAATAGATGGCAGTGAAGCCACAGGGCGCTAGGGAAAGACATGGAGCAGAGAAAAAAATGGAGGATCCTCAGGGCACCAGCAGCAGTGCAAAGGTCTTATTCAGGTGAAAGGAAATGTGTAATAAAATTCACTGGTTCAGCTGAACAGGCAATTACAGAGTTAATAAAACAAGAATTCCTGACACAATAGATTCTAACACTGCCAGGAGTGTCATAGCCGCTAAGTGACTTTTTAGTTTGCTGATCATTGATCCACTAGACACTAACAGCTCCAATCAGATCAATGCAGAATAACATATGAGCAGGACTTTTGCATGTTAAAAATCTACTGGAAATTTTACATGAAAGAGTTCATTATCTGGGTAATGTAACCTATGTCCAAATGATACATGTGGACCATTTGTCATGTTTTTTTAATGGCAAAAATGAATTTTTTTTCTAAACGCTTAATTATGTGAGAAATTCCACTGCCGAGAAACTGAAACCACTTGGGTGTCATGAACGTGTAAACATGTTAATTTGAGCTGTGATACCTAGAGGTACTTTTCATCTCACTCTCTTAGCTTACCTTTCCCCACACCTCACCCTCACCTCCTCTCCTAGGACCAGCCAATACTCTGTTCTTGGTCTTCCTCTCTCTGTGGCCTGGGCCAGCTCCACTTTCCCTGAATCCTTCTCTCCTGTGCTTACAGTTCCTTCTAGGACTTTGTCTTCTAATGCCAGTATTTAACCCAGGGTCTCTCTTTCTATCTTTATCCCCTAGGGCCCTGTTGTATACAGTTTTACCAGAAGAGGGTGGATAGAAATATACATGTAGCAAAGAACTCATATATCCCTTGGTTCTGGAAAGACATGACCTAAGAATGTTATGTATAACTGAATCACTTTGCTGTACAGCAAAAAGTAACATGTTATAAATCAACTGTACTTCAGTAAAAAAATAAATAGAAAGACATAACCTATAGCAATAACAGTAGACTTTTTTACAGAAGCCAGGCAAATCATAAAGGCTTCTGGAAAATGTAGTTTATATATTGGACTTTGAATATTTTATTGAGATATAATTTACATAAAATAGAATTCTTTTAAAATGCATAGTGTGATGAATTTTCAAAAAAATATATTGAAATACATATTATCAGTTCAGTTCAGTTCAGTCGCTCAGTCATGTCCGACTCTTTGCAACCCCATCACAGCATGCCAGGCCTCCCTCTCCATCACCAACTCCTGGAGTTACCCAAACTCATGTTCATCGAGTCGGTGATGCCATCCAGCCATCTCATCCTCTGTCATCCCCTTCTCCTCCTGCCCTTGATCTCTCCCAGCATCAGAGTCTTTTTCAGCGAGTCAACTCTTCGCATCAGGTGGTGAAAGTATTAGAGTTTCAGCCTCAGCATCAGTCCTTCCAATGAACACCCAGGACTGGTCTCTTTTAGGATGGACTGGTTGGATCTCTTTGCAGTCCAAGGGACTCTCAAGAGTCTTCTCCAACACCACAGTTCAAAAGCATCAGTTCTTTGGTGCTCAGCTTTCTTCACAGTCCAACTCTCACATCCATACATGATCACAGGAAAAACCATAGCCTTGACTAGACAGACCTTTGTTGGCAAAGTAATATCTCTGCTTTTGAATATGCTATCTAGGTTGGTCATAACTTTCCTTCCAAGGAGTAAGTGTCTTTTAATTTCATGGCTGCAATCACCATCTGCAGTGATTTGGGAGCCCCCAAAAATAAAGTCTGACACTGTTTCCACTGTTTCCCCATCTATTTCCCATGAAGTGATGGGACTGGATGCCACGATATTCGTTTTCTGAATGTTGAGCTTTAAGCCAACTTTTTCACTCTCCTCTTTCACTTTCATCAAGAGGCTTTTTAGTTCCTCTTTATTTATATAATCATTACCAAATCAAGATATATAATATTTTCATCATTCTAAAAAGTTCCCTTGTGCCCATCTGCAGTCAATATATTCCCTCTATCCCTGGTTTTGGCAACCATTGATCTACTTTTCTATGTATAGTTTTGACTTTTTAACAAGGTTCTATTGACTAAGGTCCATCTAGTCAAGGCTATGGTTTTTCCTGTGGTCATGTATGGATGTGAGAGTTGGACTGTGAAGAAAGCTGAGTGCCAAAGAATTGATGCTTTTGAACTGTGGTGTTGGAGAAGACTCTTGAGAGTCCCTTGGACTGCAAGGAGATCCAACCAGTCCATTCTGAAGGAGATCAACCCTGGGATTTCTTTGGAAGGAATGATGCTAAAGCTGCAACTCCAGTACTTTGGCCACCTCGTGCGAAGAGTTGACTCATTGGAAAAGACTCTGACGCTGGGAGGAACTGGGGGCAGGAGGAGAAGGGGATGACAGAGGATGAGATGGCTGGATGGCATCATCGACTCGATGGACGTGAATCTGAGTGAACTCCGGGAGTTGGTGATGGACAGGGAGGCCTGACGTGCTGCGATTCATGGGGTCGCAAGGAGTCAGAAACGACTGAGTGACTTAACTGAACTGACTGATAGACTAAATCATATGTAGAGACATGGATGGACCTAAAGAGTGTCATTCAGGGTGAAGTTAAGTCAGAAAGAGAAAAACAGGCATCATATAATATTGCTTATATGTGGAAACTAGAAAAATGGTATAGATGATCTTATTCACAAAGCAGAAATAGAGCCATGGACATAGAGAACAAATATGCGGAAACCAAGGGGGAAAAGGAGAGTGGGAGGAAATTGTGATTGACACATATATACTATTTTAAAATTAATCTATTTTAACTGAAGAATAATTACTTTACAATATTGTGATGGTTTTTGCCATATATCAACATGAATCAGCCACAAGTATACATGTGTCCCCTCAATCCTGAACCCCCCACATATACACTATTGACACTATGTATAAAATAGATAACTAATGAGAACAGACTGTACAGCATGGGGAACTTGACCTAATGCACTGTGGTGACCTGAATGGGAAGGAATTCCAAAAGAGAGGGGACACATGTATATATATGGCTTATTCATTTTGCTGTTCAATAGCAACTAACAGAATATTGTAAAGCAACCATACTCCAATAAAAATTAATTGAAAAAAATCATATGCTAGCTAATTTTTTATGTTTGGCTTCCTTTAATTAGCATAAAACCTTTGAAATCCATCCATGTGGTTATATGTATCAGTGTGTGCGTGTGAAGTCACTTCAGTGCGAGTCACTTCAGTCATGTCTGACTCTTTGCAACTCCACAGACTCTATAGGCTTCTGCCAGTCTCCTCAGTCCATGGAATTCTCCAGGCAAGAATATTGGAGTGGGTTGCCATGACCTCCTCCAGGAGATCTTCCTGACCCAGGGATCAAACCTGCATCTCTTATATATATCTCCTGTGTTGGCAAGTGGGTTCTTTACCACTAGTGCCACCTGGGAAGCCCTATATGTAAAAGTGATACACTACTAACAAAATATGTGTCAGTAGTTTAGTACTTTTTATTGCCAAATGGTATTCCATTATATGGATATACCAAAGTTTGTTTATTCGCCAGTTGATGGGTACGTGACTTGTTTTCAGTTTGGGGCTATTGTGAACAAAGCCTCTATAAATGCCAAGACAGACTCTGTGTTCAGATTAGGCAGTCTAGATTCACAGCCCAAGTTTTTACACACTCCATTCCCCAGGTGCCCAAACAGGAACTGTGAAGCTCTTTGCCAACATCGCCACACTTCTTTCTCATGTTCCCGACTGCTCCTGGTTCCTGTGATGCCCACAAAGTAGATGTTGCCTGCACCCACATCAAATACCACACATTTAGGCTGGTGGACAGAAGAAATGTGACTTCAGATTGTGCTTTAAAGAAAGGCTTTTGTCATTTCAAACTAATTAAGGGATTTATTTGTAAGGAAATCCTCTAACACAGATATCTTTAAAGAGAGGACTTAGAAAGTAACAAAATAACACTTTGGCCACCATTTAGTGGTCAGCTTAAATTTTAACATGGCTCTTGAAACCTCTCTTACTCATAATTATTGATCTAGTTGTTTATCTTTGTAATAGCATCTTAGTGTTAGTCACTCAGTCATGCCTGACTCTGAGACCTCATCTAGGCTCCTCTGTCCATAGAATTCTCCAGGAAAGAACACTGGAGTGGGTAACCATTCCCTTCTCCACGGAATCTTCCTGACCCAGGGATCTAACTGGGGTCCCTCATGTTGCAGGTAGACTCTTTACCATCTGAGCCACCAGGGAAGCCTCCGTAATAGCATTTCTGCTTTATTGACTATGCCAAAGCCTTTGACTGTGTGGATCACAATCAACTGTGGAAAATTCTGAAAGAGATGGGAATACCAGGCCACCTGACTGGCCTCTTGAGAAACCTGTATGAAGGCCAGGAAGCAACAGTTAGAACTGGATGTGGAACAACAGACTGGTTCCAAATAGGAAAAGGAGTATGTCAAGGCTGTATATTGTCACCCTGCTTATTTAACTTATATGCAGAGTACATCATGAGAAATGCTGGGCTGGAGGAAGCCAAAACTGGAATCAAGATTGCCAGGAGAAATATCAATAACCTCAGATATGCAGATGACACCACCCTTATGGCAGAAAGTGAAGAAGAACTAAAGAGCCTCTTGATAAAAGTGAAAGAGGAGAGTGAAAAAGTTGGCTTGAAGCTCAACATTCAGAAAACTAAGATCATGGCATCCGGTCCCATCACTTCATGGCAAATAGATGGGGAAACAGTGGAAACAGTGGCTGACTTTATTTTTCTGGGCTCCAGAATCACTGCAGATGGTGATTGCAGCCATGAAATTAAAAAACACTTGCTTACTCCTTGGAAGGAAAGTTATGACCAATCTAGACAGCATATTAAAAAGCAGAGACATTACTTTGTCAGCAAAGGTCCGTCTAGTCAGGGCTATGGTTTTTCCAGTGGTAATGTATGAATGTGAGAGTTGGACTGTGAAGAAGGCTGAGCGCCTAAGCATTGATGCTTTTGAAGTGTGGTGTTGGAGAAGACTCTTGAGAGTCCCTTGGACTGCAAAGAGATCCAACCAGTCCATCCTAATGGAGATCAGTCCTGGGTGTTCATTGGAAGGACTGATGTTGAAGCTGAACTCCAATACTTTGGCCACCTGATGCGAAGAGTGGACACATTTGAAAAGACCCTGATGCTGGGAGAGATCAAGGGCAGGAGGAGAAGGGGAATACAGAGGATGAGATGGTTGAATGGCATCACCGACTCAATGGACATGGGTTTGGGTGGACTCTGGGAGTTGGTGATAGACAGAGAGGCCTGGTGTGCTCCGGTTCATGGGGTTGCAAAGAGTCGGACATGACTGAGCGACTGAACTGAACTGAACTATAAAAGCAATGGAAAAATATCTGACAGTGGTGTGGCTTTTTAATTTAGAAAAACAAAAACCAAAAATAGGCATAAGATTAATATTACTGTCCACTAGTCTATGGACAGGGAGGCCTGGCATGCTGTAGTTCATGGGGTTGCAGAGAGTCAGACACAACTAAGCAACTGAATTGAAGTCTATGGATAGGTAAGACAATTTTTAAAAATTTCTAGTTCATCTCTAGTTCATCTCAGTTCATCTCTAGTTCATATTTTTAGCACTGTAGTAATAAAACCTGAGGAACAGTAGTTAAATATAACAAGGAATATATATTCTAGAATGTTTTAAAAATCACATTAGCATACACTTGATTCTTTGGGGAAAGGAAAAGAATGGCAAAACCCCCTGGTATCCAATGATAACAGTTTGTCAAGGCTAATAAAGTTATTTAGAAAATTCTTATGTTTGTCCAAAGTCAAACTGTGCATAATTTTTTCTTTTTATGTCTTTTATTAGACAAAAATTATTATGAAAATTTCAAACATGTACAAATATAAAGAAAATGAGATAATCAACCTCTGCACTTATCACCAATTACTGCAGCTTCAACAATTATCAGTTCATGGCCAATCCTATTTCCTGTATTCCCCATTAACTTCTCACTTACACCCAAATTGATGAATTATGTTTTTAAAACCTTAATATAATTTTAGATTTTGAGAAAAGTGACTAAGATGGTACAGAGTTCCTATATATCCTTCACTAGCTCCCCCCAGTGCTCAGTTAAGTTCAGTTCAGTTGCTCAGTCATGTCTGACTCTTTGCGACCCCATGAACTGCAGCACGCCAGGCCTCCCTGTCCATCACCAACTCCTGGAGTTCACCCAAATTCATGTCCATCGAGTTGGTGATGCCATCCAGCCATCTCATCCTCTGTCATCACCTTCTCCTCTTGCCCACAATCTCTCCCAGCATCAGAGTCTTTTCCAATGAGTCAACTCTTCGTATCAGGTGGCCAAAGTATTGGAGTTTCAGCTTTAGCATCAGTCCTTCCAATAAACACCCAGGACTGATCTCCTTTAGGATGGACTGGTTGGATCTCTTTGCAGTCCAAGGGACTCTCAAGAGTCTTCTCCAACTCCACAGTTCAAAAGCATCAATGCTTTGGGGCTCAGCCTTTATAGTCCAACTCTCACATCCATACATGACCACTGGAGAAACCATAGCCCTGACTAGACGGACCTTTGCTGGCAAAGTAATGTCTCTGCTTTTTAATATGCTGTCTAGATTGGTCATAACTTTCCTTCCAAGGAGTAAGCAAGTGTCTTTTAATTTCATGGCTGCAGTCACCATCTGCAGTGATTTTGGAGCCCAGAAAAATAAAGTCAGCCACTGTTTCCACTGTTTCCCCATCTATTTGCCATGAGTGTTGGGACTGGATGCCATGATCTTAGTTTTCTGAATGTTGAGCTTTAAGCCAACTTTTTTATTTCCCCGCAGTGCTAACACATTACAAAACCAGTGTCACTGCCCATACCAAGAAACTGCTTTTATTTTTCTGTAAGAAAAACTGCATAATTTTTGTGCTTCTTGCTGCGTGCATATCTACTCATTTGAGGGAACAATAACTATAAAATACCATTCACCCTTAGCATTTTGCAATTCCTTGCAATTATTTTCTGAATTTGGCTAAAAAAGTACAAGCATTTTAAGGTCTCTGAAATAATCATAAACAAATGATATTTTTAGTTAACAAGATATTTGGGAGAGTCAAGTTCCTAGTTCAGGGACAGAATATGATCTAATAATTATCTAAACATAGAAATACCAATAAAGTTTTGGCTCAGACACATCGGCTGTTTCTAAAATATAATTACAATGTCAAGAGACTCCTGCTCTGAGTGTCCCGTAGGATGTTTAAGAGCAAATGAGTTTCCCCCTGCCATACCAAATTCCATTGTTCATCATGAAATATAATGAGTTATCTAAGCCATCAAATATTTGGGTTCCTCTGTTGATGGCCTTACAGTGTAAGTCTTCCTTGGCAGGGTGACTAAACCAGTACTTAGTAGATCCTTAAGAGCTAGTGGGCTGGCATGCTATCCCTGTTTGTAGCTCCAGTAAATAAGAGAATCATGGCAAAAAACACAGCTGGGGTCATTTTGGAGCACAATTTTGTCAAGACCATCAAAACAATCATACATCTTAAACAACTTAAGAAATCCAAGGCAGCATTAACAACAGTGAAAAATAAAGAGCTTAGAGTCTTTAGACAAAAATACATAACTGATGAGAGAATACAGAGAAAAGTTGTGATTAGGGTATGATTAGTTGTGATTACGATAGAGAACTAAAGAAAGTTTCCTACGAGTACGAGAAGATATGTTTAAAATTGTATCTAAAATGTAACTGCATATGATTAAGATAGCACAACATAGTGGCTAAAGCCAGATTAATTCTGGAGTCAGACTGCTTGGCTTCAAATCTTAGTTCACCTCCCTCTAGATAGTCTGTGACCTGGCCAAGTTTTTTACCTCTTTCAAACTCAGCTTAACTTCCGGTGTTTATAATAACCCTTGCCATCCACAGACGCAGCAGATTTGGGCCAATAAGACCCACACAGAGGAGATCAAATGTTTGTTGACTTACCTGACCAGTGATTACTGAAATCTGGGGGCAGGCAAAGATGGGGTCTCACTGGTCCCTGAACACTCATCCAGTTACAAGTGAGAGATGGTTACAAACTGCTGCTCCATTCCATTTTCCTCTGGGTGGGGAAGTAACTCAGATGTCAGGAGGACAAAGTGCTCTCAGGCTGCCGAACTGGCTCTCTGTTTGGGTACCTAGCTAGTTCCCCTAGGAGAGAGAAGGAGACCCTTCTCTGAGACCAGATTCCACTCCTTCCCTGTCCCATATGGAACTCTCTGATGAATGCCCCAGACTCTCACCATCATCATTTGAACACCATTATTCAGTCTGTTTTTATGCTATTACTTGCCTACTCCTTTTTTCTTTTTTTTTGCCTACTCCTTTTATGCTGAATGCCTTAGAAGTAATTTTGAAGTTGTTTTTCCAGCTTAAACACAGTTCACAGGAAAACCAGCCACTCCCTCCCTTTTACATTTCACATTCCTTTTCCTCGTTCTCTACTCCCTGCTCCTCCTTAGCTAAATCCAGTATGGTCCCTTCTTCTAGCATGAGGTACCAACCTGTTAACTGGCCAATCCAACACCATTTATGGCAAGCATCTGTAGTTGTTCTGATTTTATTTAGGAAATCCTTTATAATCATTTTTTAAAAAGTAGGTCATGAATAGGATGCTAATTAAGATAAGAAATAATCTGTACAGGTCAGTATCTTTCAAGACATTCTACCTCAAATAGAAATTTTATGGTGAGTTTGAAGTTTTGAAGCAGATCACTTATGGGTAGTTGTCAGAACATACAGGCAAAACTGTTTGCCGTCTTAGCGTAGGTTATTTATGAAATGGCATTCCTTTCAGTGTACTCAAGAGGCATGTGGGCCCACAGTGAGCTCTGCCAGTTCTGGGGGTGGTGATCTGTGAAGCAGGCTTGGATGTGGGTACATAGGTCACTTCAATGTTCAGATGTATCTATCACCATGTTCGGAAATAGTTTCTGAAAAGCACAACTGGCACATTATGGGAAAAAATATACTTATATTAGATACGTTCCTTTTCTACAAGTAACTCAGGGATTCAGATATTCTGTGATAATTTCACTCTCTTCTTAAACTAGAGGACATGATATCTATATCAACTAGTATATATTTTAGCAGTACTGAAAGCTTGGAAATCTTAAAGAAACCTGGACTTTAGCCAAGTCTGGGAGGACCTGGCTTTCATGGACCACCAAAGGATTTGGTACAGACATACATGATGAGACTGAAAGCATTTGGGCTTTGTTCACAATTCAACAAAAATCTCTCCCCGTAGTCATTAAACTTCGATTAAGTTACCAGATCAGTAGTTTTCAGCATCAGATGCCAGGCAGCACACACTGAAATTCTTAGCTGCTTGAGATTTATGAAAGTCATATTGAAAGACATGGAGGTATAGATTAGCCTACAAAGCAATTAAATGGAGAGTTCTCTCACAGTAAGCCTGAGGCCTCTTATGACTCAGAGAGAAGGTCATTTTTTTATGCTTTCGGTATGCTCATTCTATAAACTCTCCAAATCTTCACAGCCATCTCTAAATATTCTTTTGGAGTATTTGCTCAATTTTAAAATGTTACTAGGGATGGGAAAATAAACATATAGCAAAATATCCAAGCCATTTGTGAGTGAGCAGTTAATAAGATGGGAAACGTGATTCTAGGAGAGGAACAAAAAGCTTATTTCCACCTACTGTCCTTTTTTTTCCCTTCCAGATTTAATGACAAACAATAACATATAATATATAAGCTTACAGTATACAATGTATTGATTTGATACATGTATATATTGCAAAAAAAAGGCAAGGGAGAAAAGGAGAGACATACCCATTTGAATGCAGAGTTCCAAAGAATAGCAAGGAGAGATAAGAAAGTCTTCCTCAGTGATCAGTGCAAAGAAATAGAGGAAAACAATAGAATGGGAAAGACTAGAGATTTCTTTGAGAAAATTAGAGACATCAAAGGAACATTTCATGCGAAGATGAGCACAATAAAAGACAGAAATGGTATGGACCTAACAGAAGCAGAAGATATTAAAAAGAGGTGGCAAGAATACACAGAAGAACTATACAAAAAAGATCTTCATGACCCAGACAACCACGATGGTGTGATCACTCATCTAGAGCCAGACATCCTGGAATGCAAAGTCAAGTGGGGCTTAGGAAGCATCACTACGAACAAAGCTAGTGGAGGTGATGGAATTCCAGTTGAGCTATTTCAAATCCTAAAAGATGATGCTGTGAAAGTGCTGCACCCAATATGCCAGCAAATTTGGACAACTCAGCAGTGCCCATGGGACTGGAAAATGTCACGTTTTCATTCGAGTCCCAAAGGCAATGCTAAAGAATGTTCAAACTACCGCACAACTTTACTCATTTCACATGCTAGCAAGAAATGCTCAAAATTCTCAAGCCAGGGTTCAACAGTACATGAACTTCCAGATGTTCAAGTTGGATTTAGAAAAGGCAGAGGAACCAGAGATCAAATTGCCAACATCTGCTGGATCATCGAAAAAGAGAGTTCCAGAAAAACATCTACTTCTGCTTTATTGACTATGCCAAAGCTTTTGACTGTGTGGATCATCACAAACTATGCAAAATTCTTCAAGAGATGGGAATACCAGACCACCTGACCTGCCTCCTGAGAAATCTGTATGCAGGTCCAGAAGCAACAGAACTGGCCATGGAACAATAGACTAGTTGTAAATCGGGAAAGGAGTATGTCAAGGCTGTATATTGTCACCTTGCTTATTTAACTTATATGCACAGTACATCATGTGAAAGCCGGGCTGGATGAAGCACAAGCTGGAATCAAGATTGCCGGGAGCAATATCAATAACCTCAGATATGTAGATGACACCACCCCTTATGGCTAAAAGCAAAGAAGAACTAAAGAGCCTCTTGATGAAAGTGAAAGAGGAGAGTGAAAAAGTTGGCTTAAAGCTCAACATTCAGAAAACTAAGATGATGGCATCCGGTCCCATCACTTCATGGCAAATAGATGGGGTAACAATGGAAATAGTGACAGACCTTATTATTTTGGGCTCCAAAATCACTGCAGATGGTGACTGCAGCCATGAAATTAAAAAACACTTGCTCCTTGGAAGAAAGCTATGACAAACCTAGACAGTATATTAAAAAGCAGAGATGTTACTTTACCAAAAAAGGTCCGTCTAGTCAAAGCTATGGTTTTTCCAGTAGTCATGTATGGATGTGAGAGTTGGACTATAAAGAAAGCTGAGGGCCAAAGCACTGATGCTTTTGAACTGTGGTGTTGGAGAAGACTCTTGAGAGTCCCTTGGACAGCAAGGAGACCCAACCAGTCCATCCTAAAGGAGATCAGTCCTGAATAGTCATTGAAAGGACTGATGCTAAAGCTGAAACTCCAATACTTTGGCCACCTGATGCAAAGAACTGACTCATTTGAAAAGACCCTGATGCTGGGAAAGATTGAAGGCACAATCTTCAGTCTGAAGGATGACAGAGGATGAGATGGTTGGATGGCATCACTGACTCAATGGACATGAGTTTGAGTAGGCTCTGGGAATTGGTGATGCCAGGGAAGCCTGGCGTGCTGTAGTCCATGGGGTCACAAAGAGTCGGACATGACTGACTGACTGAACTGAACTGAAGGTATGTAATGTATTGATTTGATAAATGTATGTATTGCAAAGTGATTACCACTGTAGACAGCTTTTGCTAACATCTCTATCACATCACTACCATTTCTTTTTTTGTGTGAGAAAACTTAAGATTTACTCTCTTGGCAACTTTCAAGTACATAATACAGTATCATTAATTATAATTGCAATGCTGTGCATTAGATGCTCAGAATTTACTCATTTTCTAACTGGAATTTTGTATCCTGTGACCAACATTGCTCCATTCCACACTACCCCTTGGGCCCTGGTTCTATGAGTTCAACATCTTTGGATTCCACATGTTATTATATACTTTATATATAATAAGTCTTTCTCTGTCTGACTTATTTCATTTAGCATAATGCCCTTGTTTCGTATATTAATATATATCACACCTTTTATCCATTGTCCATTGGTAGACAGTTAGGTTATTTCCATATCTCGGCTGTTGTGGATAATGATGCAATCAGTAAGAGAATCAGATAACTCGTTGTTATGCTTTTTTCATTTCTTTTGAATATATGCCCAGAAGTGGGACTGCTGTATCATATTCTATTTTTAATTTTTTTGAAAAACCTCTATATAGTTTTCCATAGTGCCTGTACCAATTTACACTCCTAATCAATAGTGCACCAGGGGTCCCTTTTCTCTACATCCTTGCCAAAACTTGTTCTTTGTTGCCTTTTTAATAATAACCATTCTAATAGATGTGAAGTAATGTATCAGTGTGGTTTTGATTTGCATTTCCTTGATGATCAATGATGTTGAGCATCTTTTCATGTACCTGTTGGCCATTTGTATGTCTTTATTGGAAAAATGTCTATTCAGCTCCTCTCCTTATCTTTAAAATTGAATTGGGTTTTGTTGTTGTTATTGAATTGTATGAGTTCTTCATATGTTTTGGATGTTAACCTCTTATCAGATATATAACTGATTAACCCTAAAGAAATTAAAGATTTAAACAGAAGACCCGAAACCATAAAAATCCTAGAAGAAAACAAAGGGGAAAAGCTCCTTGACATTGGGCTTGGCAATAGGTTTTTTGGATACACCAAAAGTACAAGCAACAAAAACAAAAATCAGTCAGTGGGACTACATTAAACACCTACTCTCCTTTATACACTGTCAACTCCTTTTGCTAGTCACGCTGGGTCTAAAAGAAACACAGAGTCCATATATCAGTATTTCCCATAAGTCCTTTCAATGCTTTTGTTGTTTAGTCGCTAAGTCATGTATGACTCTTTTGTGACGCCATGGACTATATATAGGCTGCAAGGCTCCTCTGTCCACGGGATTTCCCAGGCAAGAAGACTGGAGTGGGTTGCGATTTCCTTTGGCCTCTAAATAAAAGTTTCATTTTTTCATTCATCCTTTTCTCCATCAGAAATCATAAAAATCATCAAGTATAACTTTATAATGAGAATAGGACAGAGGGATTCAGAATGTTGTTCCTTACTCTGTGCATTTCCTCAGACATCTACTTTGGAAGTCAAATATAAATTAACATTCTTGCTTTGCCACAGCTGAGCAATATGGTCTTGGGAAAGTTACTTAACCTTTCTGAGTCTTAATTTCCTCATCTGTAAAATAGAGTTGGTAATATTTAGTTTACAGGATTACTGGAAGAGTTAAAGTGAGATATTACATAGAAATCAGCCAGTACAATACCTGGCATGTACAAAATTTTCAACAAATGGTTGCAATTTTAATTTTGGTAATTAGTAGCTAATTAGCTTGGGTAAAAGTTTTTGAAAAGGTTGGGAAGGCTACCTCAAGTGCTTGGTGGAAGGAGAAAATATATAAACAAGTAATTAGTTAAAAAAAAAAGACAAAAGAGACATCACTCACATTACCATATAGACAGGTTTGGCTGTATAATGCTAAATTTTAGGTATTTTTGAGTGTCAGACTATTGTTAGACCATAGTAGGGAAGTTGTTTCAATTATATAGGGAAGTACAGTATATAAGAAATATGAAGCCTGGAGTACCTCACAGGACTTATTTTCACAACCTTCAATGAAAGGCATTATGCAAGTATAAATTATACACCTTCATGCTTATAATTATACCTAAACCACATATTCCCAGAAGATTTCATTATGTAATTTTTCACACTTAACTTCGTTTCCTTTATAAAGCAACGTGCCATAAAAATCCCTCCGTAAAAGAAATCATTACTAATCACATATTTACTATATAAAGAAAAAATGTTTTTCTAAACATTCATATTTATATTGCCACATTAGCTACTCTGAAATTGTTATTGGACAAAACTAATCATCTATTCATGGCAGGTAAAATATTTATAAACATGATTTAAATTACCTACATTCAGAGACTTCATAAAATCTTTTCCCAATAAACTTTCTCCTAAAAACTCAGAAATATATTAATAGCCATTAAATTGCTGTGTGAACATTGCAGGTCACTTGCTTCCAATTCTGGCTCAGAATTATGCAAACTAGTTTTATCCCCAAATTCTCTCCATGTCCTGCAAAATTTTTATAAGAAAATTCTCTGCACTATAGCCATTGCAATGGCATTAAAATGACTTTTCAAATGGCACATGCAGAATCTCTAAATATTTGAACTAGAAAAGCAAAGATAAAGTCTATGAGTTCAGCCCAAAGGCAAATAGCTAACTAGGAATTACCAAGTAGATCAAAGCTACATAAGCATTCAATAGGCATACAATATTTACAACCAACATCTACAATATTCCCGTAACATATGTACATATACTTGACATCTTCCTCAAGAGCAACAGTTCTTTTTGGCTTGAAATCAGCTTAATATAGTAATTCTCTGTTCCCTTATAATTGCTCTTTGTATTGTTCCTCTTAACTAGCTAGATAATTTTAATTACTTCATCAAAGTCACTCAGTAAATTGTACTAGTACCACAACTAGAACAGTCTGTTACAAACCTGGTTCCACATTTCATTACCTGTAGTCAGCAACATCCCCCAAACCTAAAAATTTCACAATAACAGAAAATGAAAAATATATCCAATAAGCAACTTACAGTTTAAGAGAATGGCAGGGTAATTACATTTATTGAGTAGAAACAAAAGTAAGACTATTACATAATATTTTGTTCCAAGACTCTAACTAAAATAGTGTACATAAGATATTAAGCTTGAAGGTGTGAAAGGAAATGATACATGATTGCTAATAACATGAAATAATGGTTAATCCAAAGCAGAGACATAGTTCCTACTAGCCAGGGAAATTTTTGGTAAGAGAAGAAAAAAGGGAGCAATTTCTGAAAAACAAAAATACCAATATATAACATACTCATATAGAAACTCCTCAGTACTCATTTTTATGTAATTTTGGACTATGAATTACTAAAGCAGGTTTAAATTGACTGGTCTATTTGTTATCAGATATCAGTTAGCTAAATGCTCCTCAGACTATAGGGATCATTAGCTTATCAATTAAATAACAGCCAGTTGCACACTGGGTCTCAGACAAGAGACCAGCTTGCTTGTCAACATATATACACAAACTCAAGTGAAAAAGAAAGTCCATTTTAAAATGCACATTCTGAATTGCCCACAATAAATATTTGACACAGCTAACCAAAATGTTTTAGCACACTCTTACACCTTAGATAGCAGCAGGATAAAGCAGGTAATAGAACAATTCACATTAGACAAAACTCAAAGCTATGATGTAAATTTATATGAAAAGAAGTAAAAAGTAAAAACAGACTTACTCAAGAGGAACTGGTATATCTTTAATTACTATTAATTACTGTGTATTTAGTAACTGGTATTTGACAAATATTCAATTTTCTTACAGATTATTTGCAAGCAAGTCTGATTTCTACGAATTCTTGGGAGAGCTTAAGTCAAGAGGTAACATTTAATGGAGACATGCTCTGATTTATTATCTCTAATTGATCTGTCCAACATACAGTGAGTTATGAAAGTCATCAGTGATTTCCTCTTATTTTTAAATAGCAATAACTCTATGTAAAAAGTTATATTTTATAGGTTTATCAAAGTATAACTCTTATCAAAAACCTTGAAGCATTAGCTAAGATTATCAAAATTGTGACTGATTCCAGGTTGAAAATAAATTTAAATGTTAATACTTGAGGCAGATTGCTAAGGTGTCTTAGCCAACTTTTTATCATAACTGTGTCTACCTAAAGGCAAGCAACAGGAATGCTGGGAAATAGCACAAACAATGATTTTAAGAAAATACAAAAATGATATATACATACAAAATAAAAGTGTATAAACTTGTACCGCGTATAGCAATATAGCTACTTGTAATATAACGTGAATAGTGTGGCTTCAGGCAATCGAATAGAGAAGTGAAGCTGAACGCTGCTATACCAACCAAATGGCAAATGTGACACCTGATAATGTAAAACAGAGGCATCCCCAGGGCGCCATGTAAAATTATTATAAAGCGGTGAAATAACAATATAAAGTTAATTTTATTAAAATTAACAATACTTCCCATCAGCACGAGACAATCTATATTCAAAATTAAAACAGTAGGAATGTTTATCTATTGAAGCATTCTGATAGGCTAAATATTGTTGACTGTTAAAAGAAATAAAGTTTCTAAGCCTCTTATTTTTTATTATACATCCATAAATACTCATCCTTATGAGTATCACCATATTCAAAGGCCTGAAATTAAAAACATGTTTTCTTATAAAATTTGGCATATCTGGCATATTGCTATAGAAATGTCTCAGCCTATTTTTTTTTTTTTAACAGAACTTTGATGTCTTAGAGATTTAAAAAAAAAAAGGATAAATTGGTCAAATTTTGCATGGTACTTTTCAAGTAGTACAATGAAATAGAAATAGATAAAATTAGTAACTTCATGATATTATCTAAATCTTGATGTTTGCTATTTTTACTACTTTCTATTGTTTGCAGAACTGATCTGCAGACACTTACCAGTTATGAGATTTTATGTTAAGTAAATATATCAATTTTTAGGCATCCTCAGCTTTTAAAAGTGAGTTTTTTCTTGACTGTAAAAGGAATACAAGGTCACTGTAGAAAAGAATTAAAAGGATAAGAGTGCAAAGAAAAGAATAAATATTATTCCTAATGTTATGTTGTAAACTCTAGCCATTATTAACACTTCGGAACACAACCTTTCAGTACTTTTTCCTATGCAGTGATAAGCACATGTACTTTTTTAAACTTTTATTTTATTTTTAGTACATATGCTTTTTAATTCTTAGTAGTTAACCAAAAATAAACCTGACTGAAGACTATACCATTTCACAGAGTGAATTTTATCTTTTCACCTAAACTAAAGGAATATTTCACAGCATATACTATGTTTTATCTAGAGATAAGCTACAGTTATATGACAAACTGCTTCTGGTGAAGAACTGAACATTATAGTTTTAAATCTAGGAATTAGTTGGTCAATAGCATCATGGAGTGGGGTGGGGGATATATTCTATGGATTAAGATGAATTTTGTCATTATGGAACAGAAGAGTTAATTTATGAGATCCTGAAATTTCAAGGAACATCCTATATTTTAGACACTTGGAAAATCTGTTTTATATATTTGGAAATCTATAAATTTTCTATAATAAAGATCCCGATAAAAGCTAGTTTTATGTCCTTTATCTTTGAAACTAAAAACCTGGATTATATAAGGTAAAGCAAGGGAGAAATTTAGGAATTATTTATAATTAAAGATGATATGCCTTTTAATGCTATTATCAAAGGAAAGATAATAGCAAACCATATTATGCTATTTGGTATGCTATTAACAAACCATAAAAAACTTATGTAACATTATTAAATTTAATTTAAGCCAAGAAAATCTAAGCTTATCCCGAACCCATTCCAAATTGTTTAACTCTGGCTACTGAGCTGAGGCTATTACAGTAGGTGTTTATCAGACAACTCACTAGAAATTTCATAAGATCAATGAAGTTAGAAGATAAACAAGAATTTTCCCAGCCTCTTTTATTATTTCTAGATGGCCTCTTTTATGTTTTTAAAGGGAAGAAGGCAAATCTTACACTTCTACACTTTTTGAGCACATGATCTCCCTTCTCTATTTCATTTCTCTCATATTTTATATCATATCATACCATTTATTGCCCCCCTCCCCTTGGAGGAATGTAAACTCTGTTGGAGAGTGGGGTTTTTACACTGATGAATCCTTAACACCTAGAACAGTACTAACACATAGTAAGTGCCCAATTAGTATCTGTTGGAAAAATTAATGAGTTTTCCCTAACTGGATACTAAGAATTAGCAGAAGTCAATTTAATCTTCAAAACAAAGCAAGATTCTTTTTAAAAACAAGAAACTTAAAGATATTTCTTCTCTAAAGTTGGATTTCTCTTACTTTGGAAATATATTTTAATAAGTTTTGGCTTCCTCAATAGGGTTATTTTGATACCAACAATTACTAGAGTCTACTTCACTGAAAATTTGTGAATTCATTTTAAAAAATTTCTGAAGACACCATTTTTTTTGCCACTGTTGCTGGAAAAATATGATTCCCTCTGTTCTCTTTCTTATAAAAAATATAGTAACCACACAAATCCAGGTAGCTGCCTTATCTACTCTGCCTCATCTATTCTTCTGCTAAGGAAATTCTATACCCTGTATTCTTATTGAATAAGAGGACCATTCTGAAAAATCTGTATACTGGCAATCAAACCATTCTGCAAACAGGAATGCAGATTCCAATGATAAGATGAGTGAGCAGGATGCAAGAACACCTTAAAGATCACCTGCCATACTTGTGTTTGAGGTGCTCAATGGCTGTTTACATCAAGTGCCATCTGGCTCTATAGATATAATAACAATTATTCCATCGAGGTGTGTGGCTCCCTAAATCATATTAATATACAGTGATTCCACTAGTCTTATAGGAGTTGATGTCTTTGTATGCTCCCATTTAACCTGGGTAATGTGCTAAAACAAGTCTGCCTCATCATTAAGAATTGATTTTTTATTTATGTGAATGTCACTGGCAATCCCATGATATCCCTTTGTAATTCAGTTGAACAGGACTGCATACTAGTGTTAATCTATTTTTATGGCATATCTTTAAAAATTTGCAACATCTTGCTACATCTGGATATTTATATAGAGATTTGTGTTCCCGCAGAAAGCTGTTGTTAGCTTTGGAGACCCAATTCATACAGCAATAGGGCAAGTATCTAATATACTTCATTAGCTATCTTATATCAGATAAGGGTTTATTTCCTTAAATTATTTAACCTTGGTAGAACTACTCAGATCACATAAATAACAAATACACTAATGAAAATCATTAGTTAGACTATTCAAAAACAAAATCAACAGGAGTAAAATTAAAACATTTCTAAAATCAGCCCTTTGGAAACATGTTATAAAAATAACTTTGTGCATTTACCATGATCATTCATTTCTTAATGTTGTTGTTGGTTACTTATTTAGACACTGACATCAACAACTTTACTGATGTGCTAATATTTGTAAAAATGTTACACTGCTTTTTCTGGCTAATTCAAATCTGATTTTAAAAGTTATGGTTATAATTATTTATAAATGTGCCCTAATGACTTTTGCTAATTTAAAAAATATTACAATAAAACAATAAACAGTAATAAAGAAAAAATAAATATTTTAAAAATACTGGGTAAAAACATTGTAAAAATTACACTTTAGATCTAGTTTTCCGGAGAGTACTTATAGGATCATTAAACAATTACCTCATGGGGAAGTTCTGTCAGAACACCTTTCATATTTAGGTGCATATTATAGACGAATCGATTTAGAAAGCAATAGTGAGCTTCTTTAAAAATCACAGAATTTGGAGTTGGAGGAGGTTATGTTATACATGAGGCTGTTGCCCATTTTATACTGTTGTTTTAAAGATAGAAATTGCTCTTATGCTACTGTTTATCACATACAATCAGTGATAGAGCAACTCATTAGGAAGGTGAACAAGTTTCAAGACATTCAAAGAAATGAGGCAATACTTCACATCTAAAGGACTTTGCATAAGAGTGTCACTGAAAACTATAAACTATTTTAAGATTCTTGGTCTAGAGAAGTCTCTCGTACATTTCATGGATTATTTAGACAATTAACAAAAAAGAATACCAAGGTAAAAATCATTATTATAACTTGAACACATATGTCCTAAAACTTAATTAAGGGCTCACACTTAAGAAAAAATTCATAAAAATCTATATTTTAGTTAAAACTATGAAACTAATGTAGCTTTCAATGTAATCCACTAGTACCCATCCTTAAACTATAATTTTTACAAATATGTTTCCTGAGATCTGTGCAAATTATATATTGTACATGTCATAAATAACAAATAAGTAACTATGCATTTTTGTATTCAATACACAAATATATTTAGTGCTCAGATATTTTCACTATATAGAGGTCCACAAAGAAGCTTGGGGACATATCTCTGTGTGCTTCAGAACTAAGTGTGGTGAGTAATTATCAGGAGTAATATACGTGTCAGTTTTTGAGTACACTATTGCTTCTAAACATTATTAAAAAACCACTACACAAAGATGATAAAAGGTGGATTAGTCACCTAAATGCCTATAAATTGAGATGTAAGGTCAGAGATATTCCCTTTACTCACCCTGTTGTCTCACACAGGGTTGGTTGGACACAATTCATATCCTGGTGCGCACGAGGCATACACTGTGGTTCAGAGTTAATACTGGGGACTTGGTTCACAGGCTCACAAGTCAGATTTTAAGACATAATAACAGTGATGTCTATGATACTATTTTAATGCTTTATTTTGTTAAAATGATTCTTTATTTTAGGAATGAGTCAGGTAAAGAAGGAACATAGAGTCAGTTTGAAATCTACTTCAGAGTTCACCTCAATCGGTGAACAGTGAGTGCTCTGACAATGACATTCACAACAGCATCGCTGCTGGGTATTCCTATAATTTGCTCTCTATGATCGTCCCTTTAAACAAAAAGCTCTGTACTCAGCATGCAAAGAAGTTAGAAGTGGGGAAAGGAGGGGGAGCCACACATATAAGAAGAGAGAGGGGAAAAAACTGCAGATCAATCATTTATAATTAACAAAAATCCGATTGGTGCTTTAAATAGAGATCAATGTGTTCCAGGCTGCCTGGATTGTGGGGATGTATTCACCTTCTCGTAACTCTCCAAGCAAGCTGTCACACCTACAGAATCACCATTTGTTTTCTTAACAAAGCTTCAGGGGGCGCCAGGCTCTCATTGAAATTTCATTAATCTAATGGAGTAAAGTCCTATAGAAAAAAATCAAATTCTCGTTGGACGAGATGCTACCTGGGAAAGATAACCTCTGTTTGAACTCTCAGACTCGGATCGCTCTGCTATTAGTCTGAGGAAACAGACAGCAACAACGCTGATTACAGCCACCGGCCTCAACAATTTTTTTTTCTAACTAGCAATTTCGAGAGCAAGTGCCACAGTGTCAGCTAAAGAAACACAACTGCGGGTTTTCTGCAGAGCGAAATGGTTCTGAAATGTCACTGAATAGCTCACAAAGGACGCCAGTCTACGACAACAGGGACATAAGCATGTAGGAGAAAGGGCCCACACAACCTCCTTTCAAAGGTATGTTGTTTACATGCATGTAATTTGTGAAACCCACAGCTCTTCAGTTCAGGGATTTCACAGAAGTCTAAACTAAAATCTGTTTGGAAAACAGTAGAGAGATTCTTCCAAGAGTCACAGAAGGCTGGGTGTGAGGAGCTTATGACGTGGTATTCACATAAATAGGTACATACATAGTGGGTGAGAGTCTTCAAGTTTCCAAGACATCAGTTTTAACTGTTATTTGGTGATCATATTTTGGCAACACCTCCAAGTAATTTGACTCACAAGTGTGCAGATATGGCCCAAATATGTACATGTAACAACATTTGAAAGGCGATTCCTCATGTTAATTCCTCAAAATTCCTTCTAGGAATGTCCCCATGGCTCATCTGATACTCACATGGCATGAGTATAGGATGGTAGTCATGTATGTTGTAAAAGGGCCAATATGACTAAAGCTGTATCTATCCCAAACTAACATCATTCTCCATGCTGCTTATTTTTTCCCCTATTTAAACACCTATTTTTAAAGTTTAAATGACTAATAGCCCAGAGCCTTTAGGTGCCCTGTACGCAGTCCAAAGAAAAAATGAAACAACCTGTAGAAACCCCTCTGCTAGGCTCCTATGTGAACACTATGCTTTTAAAGAAGCGACTGGGCTAAAGGAAGAAGACTTTAGCCAGGCAAGATCACAGTCAAGTTCAGCACTGCTTTCTGATTCCATCAGCTCCGAGGTACGGAGGTGATTGTGCAAACCTTACTTGTGTTAAAAGAGAAAACTAATCTTACTTTAAAGTAAAAAGAAACAAGTAATTTGGATGAAAACTACAACTTATGTTTATTTAGAAAAAAACCAAGGATCTAAAAATTGTAGTACTTAATAAAGAGAAAAAAACAATATTTTGTAAAAATAGACTTCTTAGGTAACAACTGAGATAACTGAAAAAATTCTGAGTCTATCTTTAAGATAATATTTTTATTTTACAACAAGTTTATTGCTTTTTACCTAGGTCATATAAAGCCTACTGCAGGTCAGGAAATATCTTATTTCCAAAGTAGTTCACAGGAGTGAGTCACTTCCTATTATATATTTTCTCCATTACTCTGTTTATGGGTAAATATTTTTTACTTGGGATAGATTTAATATTTTTTCTTATGGGTCTAAATTTATCCACAAAGACTTAGCTTGTGTTCATACATAATTCCTTTAATTTCCTGTGTGAGATCCACCTGTAGAATTATACTTCCTGCTATCTACATCCCATTTAAAGATCCCACTGAATGTATATAAATTTTTAATTCTAAGCAACAGAAAAATGGGTAAATAACACATTGATGTGTCTATGTATATGTACTGTTTATATAAACATGTAATATATGCAAATCAATACTCACAAAAAGTTAGTTTACCTAAGTTAAGATTATTCAAATCGATCCTGGGAACAAAATAATACACCTTTTCTAGGCATTCATCCCTACTATAGAGACGGAGAAAGAAAGATTGTGAGAGGGAGACACACACATTCAGATGAGCCTTCAGGGAATTGTATGAACTTTTGAACCAGAGGCGGAGAGCCAGAGCCCAGCCTGTTCCCACTTTAATAAACATTTTTTTTCTTCAATTAATTAAGGTTTGGAAAGAAAAAAAACCACAGAAGAGAAGTAATTTAGCATGCAACGCATACTTTACAGATGGATCCTACCTTCGGATGCTTATTAAATCTATGCATGATTGCGCTGGAGAAAATTAATTGCATTGTTTCTCACTATTCAAAAGAGGGTTGCAAACAGCTCAAAAATAAAAAGGAAAATGAAGCAAGGTTGTTGTTGTTGTTGTTTAAAAAAAACAGCAACTGTATAAAAGGAATACTTTCAAAGTCCTAAAACAATACCCACAATTGGCCTAAGAGCACAAAAAATTCCTTTAACATTTTTTGCTGTTTCAAAATACTGTGTATGTTGCCAGAATATACATATCTGTTTTAAGTTTACACATATCCTGGCCTCACTAAAATTTCCTACTCAGTGGCATTTGAACTATTCAATTAAGTGGTGAGTTTTTATTCAAATCCTGCTGTGAAGAAAGATTTACATGAGCAGCTGGGAGTACACACTAGCACACATTCACTGTATCTTGCTTAGTGGGTATTTTCTCCATTCCAGTCTTTGGAAAAAGTGATAAATTCCTAATTTGGGAGGAGGGGAGAAAATATAAAATATTAAGAATATGGGTAATCATTTGCAATTAGCTTTAATTTTGGGGAAAAAAAAACTCAGATGCTTCAGAAACTGGTCATTTTTGCCTGTCTCAAGTACTGCTAGTGGAAGTTGAACTGTAACCTCTCTCTTAGACTGTCCTGAAAATGACCTTCATCAAACTTGAAAGGACTACTCTCTGTCTAAGGAGTTAGAAGAGCCATTAATTTTCCTAACTCATTCATTTCCAGATTAAAAAAAAATTCCTTGTGTTACTTCATTGCAGATGCTCCTTTTGATGTGACCCACCTTGTTGTTGACTTGACTAAAAACATTTCACTTAGAACTTCTAAACTTATTTGATTGCATGACCCAAATAGATGGTGGTTTTATTTTATTCTTCCCACTCCAAGTCTATAAATCAGTCTCTCTAATCCCTGGTTAATGTGTATAATTATTTTAAAGTATTTATCATGACACAAATTTGGCTAAGAGTAACAAACTAAGGACATATCATAAATAAATGAATCTGTCTTATGTATAACAGAGTTTGTAAGATATGGGAAAAATATAGATATATTAACATTGGGATTAGTTTATATAGTGCCTTTCACCAGAAGGTCTCAAACAACAATATAAATGACCTCATAAATAATTATAGCTTTTAAATCCCTAGTTAGGAATGGGACAAAACAAGATCCCATGGTGAGACAGGTAGAGCAAAACTTCTAAGACAAGTATTCAGCTTTTGTTCCCTTGCTTTACCTCTTAAAGTCAGATCTACCACCCTGTTAGATCATCAACCAATTGGAAGTAGGGTCTCATCATCATGCCAAAACATCTGGTTCAGTTCGGGCACTACTAAAAAGAGAAAAATCTATGCTGCTGTGAGAAACTCCACTCAAAAGGGAGCCAATGCCTTGTGTTGGTAGACTTTTTCTTGATGTAACACAACAGTGTGTAGTACCTATGTTATTGATTGGTAAAGAGAACAGACAGGAATATATCAGCTTGGGGCTCCAGAACATTATGATTACAAAAGACAGTTTAACTGAGGTAACAGGGCCAGAGTCAGAAAGGACAGGGAAGCCTGGTGTGCAGCATTTCATGGAGTTGCAAAGAGTTGGACATGATTTAGCAACTGAACAACAACAACTTAAGTGAAACCACGCTGATAGGTATGAAATGCCTGAATAATATAGGTAGGAAAGAGCCTAAGAAGGGAGATTTCTTAGTTCAAGGCACCCGAAAGATCTCTTCTGTTTGTTGTACTCCAACTCTGAGCAACAGGCTGACTGCAACCTACACCTATACATTTGACCTATCTCTTTATTACAGATTCTCTCAGCTGCTTCAATATTTACCTTTTAAGTTTCCCCCAGAATTAACACAATCCTCCCCATCTCAAATAGCAAGCATTGCAAATGAAAGTGCTGTATATCATCCCTAGCTGCTGGTCATCTACAGTTCTGGGACTTCCTCTATTAAAGATTCCATCACATTAGGGTACTTTATCATCTTTCTGCAGAAGTTCCAGAATGAGCACCAACAAGCAACTAGTCAGCAGCTGCTGGCAGAGCAGTTTTTGTAGTACAAGTGACTCTGGCCTTCCTTGGATCATTTCCCATTGAGTATGCGGAAGAGTTTATCAAATGCAAGATACCAAAAGCACAAAATAAGTCTAGGAAAGTAGATGATTAAACTCACTTTCAAGAATCCAAGAGTTCTGAATATTTTTCAGATTTTTAGATACCCACTGTAAAAATGAGAATAGTTAAAAGATAAAAATTTAAAACTCTTAACTGACTTAGTTTTTATTTTATTATTTCTTACAAACGTTACAATGAGTACACTATTCTCCTGGAGCAAAGAGCTCACCGATGACTGGGGGATTAGATTCAAGACATTATACTTTGATTTAGCAAATCTCTGTATTCATTTATTATATGGGATCTTGTTTTCCTGAAAGAGTTAAACTCCCTCTATGAGGTAAAGAGCTTAATCACTCTGGGATGAGATATTTTTTTTCTATTTTCCAATGCAATTACTCTTTGTCTTAAATCTAATTGAATTCACTTTCCATGTTAGTGGGGGAAGGGAGGTAGGTAGGAGAGATGCTGCATATGTTAGAAGACAAATAGTATAAATTGCAGACTTTTTGATATAAAGGATTTTTCAAAGACAAAATATTGTGTGCTGATAAAAATGTTTAAATATTCAGTGTTGTTGTGGGTGGAGATTTGGGCTATTAGGAACTGGATTTCTTATATGGAGAACATTAGGGACATTGCATAAAGAGTGTTCATATTTATAAATTATAAAATATCTTGGGATTCTCTGTATGAAGAGTACCATATAAATATGAGTATTTTCACCTCACATGGGCTATCACAGATTGTTGACATCTCAGCAAAAATGTATTTCAGTAGTCAGCAGGATATATACTCTTCTGTGGATTTGACTTTTCTGCCATCTTCTCTTCCCTGAGCTGTAACATGGAAGGAACATGTTGACTGCCTCTCTTCCCTTTTCTAAAGTTCTTGACTCTCATTTGTCTTTGCAGTGTCAGTATATAGCATTTGCCTTTGTACTCATAGGCCATACTATTGAAGGAAGGGAACATTTATCTTGGATCTATCTGGGATAGTGTTTTCCACCCTCAGTATTTCTGGTGTCTAAGGAGAAAAACCTCCAGATATCATGGACGAGGGGGAGAGAAGGTGGCAGTCACTCTGTGGCACGTTAAGAAACACTGTAGAAACAGGAGACTACTATTATCTCAAGGTTCTTTGGAGGGTCTTGGGCTATGACAAACACACATATGTATGTATAGTCATATTTTTTAGGGTTCAACTTGACAAATTATTATTGAATATCTACCATGTGCTGAAATCTGTGAAAGATACAGGAGCAATTAACCTGTGAAAGATACAGGAATAATTAAGATACCACTCCTGCCCTGAGGGAGCTCACAACCTTTGGAAAAGCCAGCACATGGTAAGTAATATAATGCAAGGCAAACGGTGGCAACAACTACAATAAAGGCATTGATCAAGTAAAACATAAGACAGGGAGAGGATGAGGCGGCTGCTGCTGCTGCTGCTGCTGCTAAGTCACTTCAGTTGTGTCCGACTCTTAGCGACCCCATGGACTGCAGCCTACCAGGCTCCTCCGCCCATGGGATTTTCCAGGCAAGAGTACTGGAGTGGGTTGCCATTGCCTTCTCTGAGGATGAGGCTACCTTGGAGCAATTAGGAAGCCATGTAGAGAAGATGAGCCAAGCCTTGTAGGATCAGTGCATTGTTGGTGGCTGGAGAAGATGAGAAAGGCATTCTAGGTGGAAGACACAGGGCTGTTTTTGGGGAATGATGAATAATGAGGTTGGAGTGTAGGGCATGAGATTCAAATGTAGGAGGTAAAATGAAAAGTACAGATAACTTGTATTTCAGATCATGCTTTCAAATCCTCTTCAAAATAAGCTGAGATTATGAAGCTGCAGTGTAACTAGACAACAGTTCTTAACGATGAGTGTTCCTGGCCCATTATCCCCTTGTATACTCAAGAGGTTCTGGCTTCACTGGTTTGGTTCCCTCCTAGGCCTGCTCTCAACCATGGAGGGTTCTGCCATTCTCAGACAAGTGTGCTGGCCTTTTGTGATGCAGTGTTGGGAAGAATAAGAATGAGACAAGAGTTTGAAAGTATAAAAGCCACTTGGATAGATAGTAGAGGACAGATAGCCAAAAAGCACTCTCCACTCTGCACTGCTAAGAATGAAGAGGAACACAGCTGGAGAGTAGGTCTGAAAGATTTCAAGGGCAAGAGAGCAAGAGGCTCCAGGGAGCTGTGGAGATTCTGAAAGGGGACAGTGGCCTTGTAAAATATACTGCATGTATATGTGAGGACTGAAATGTTTACTCTTATTGTGCTTCTATGAATGTGATACCTCTTCAGGACTGGGTCTGGTGTCAACAGGGATGATGGTAAGCAAAGATTCAGGACAGCTCAGCATGAGAACATATGTGATTTTCTGGAGACAGGAAGCTGTGCCTCACATTATACCGGAGAGAGCTATGATGGTTGGAAGTGGATCAGGAGCTCTTTACCATTTCATTCTTCCATGAATTCTCCATTTAATGTTTAATGTTTAATGCTTGTTGAATAGATTGAGATGGTTCTTACTGTATATTAATTAATTCTTTTCTTGACTCTGTCATGCTTTAGTGGCTGCCCTAAACTTCCACTCTCCATTTCCATAAGCCCAGAGCCATACCCTACTCCATGCTCTTTACTCTCAGCAGATGGCCTTGCCCTCCCCGACTTCCAAGTAAAAATATCTCTGCATCATTATCCCCCCTCTATCTTTTAACTCCTTTCTCTAAGAAGTAAGTGCCTTACCTTTTAGCTTAAGACTGATTCTTAAAGCTGTGGTACATGTACACAATGGAGTATTACTCAGCCGTTAAAAAGAATTCATTTGAATCAGTTCTGATGAGATGGATGAAACTGGAGCCGATTATACAGAGTGAAGTAAGCCAGAAAGAAAAACACCAATACAGTATACTAACACATATATATGGAATTTAGAAAGATGGCAAAGACGACCCTGTATGCAAGACAGGAAAAAAGACACAGCGGTGTATAACGGACTTTTGGACTCAGAGAGAGAGGGAGAGGGTGGGATGATTTGGGAGAATGGCATTCTATCATGTATACTATCATGTAAGAATTGAATCGCCAGTCTATGTCTGATGCAGGATACAGCATGCTTGGGGCTGGTGCATGGGGATGACCCAGAGAGATGTTATGGGGAGGGAGGTGGGAGGGGGTTTCATGTTTGGGAACACATGTAAGAATTAAAGATTTTAAAATTAAAAAAAAAACCAAAACAAAACAAAAAAAAAAAAAAAAAAAAGACTGATTCTTGAATAGTATTACACAACCTACCTCCACCTTTCCCAGAACTTGATTCTATTTATTATCCTTTCTTTTTCAACTGTTCTTTCTTCTTTTCAGGAAAATTAGCTCAGATCTACCCTCTCCTAAAACAAAAATCAAAGAACCAAAAAAAGGTTCCTCTTCACCTCTTCCTTGCTACCACTTATCCCTTTCCTTATTTTCAGCAACCAACTTTTTAAAAGTGGTTTGTACCCACAGTCTCTGGTTTCTCAGTTCTCATTCGCTCCTGAATCCCTAAAATCAGCCTTCTACTTTTACTAATCTACTGAAACTGCTCCTCAAAGAATTAGCAAATAACTTCTTAGTTTTGTTTCCACCATTCTTATCCCTCCCTAAAAATGCCCCACCCCATATCTAAAAATACACAAACATGGAGGGAGATTGTCAGTTACTCACCTTTATAGCCCCTCAACATGTAGCATTATGCCTTGTATATGGTAGAAACTCCATGAGTATTTAAATTGAACGTGCATTTCTTCAACCAGTCTCATTGTCCCCATGATTCCTGATATTCTCTGATCATGTCAGGAAACTAGGAATGGTTTCAGATGCTACAGCTAGTATCAGGGCATGCAGCTTTCTCTAATGGTTTAGAGAATTAGGAAGCATCTCATTCTCAATTGTCAACAACAAAATTATTTTAAAATTCTCGTATGTCAGAAAGTATAATAAAAATTGTGTTATTTTGATTTTGTTGCTAAAATATACAAAACAAACATATACATGAAATGTATATCATGATGATCGATGGTAGTGATCAAGAACTCAAAAATGAAGAATTTGAAACACAGAGACTTGCCAGACTTATCAAGTGGCTTTCTGTTGATCCAAACATAAACCATGTTGTAAGATCTTGTAAGGTATTATGCAATAAGCCCTATTTTCCCAGAAAGCTCTACAATGGCTGAGACACAATACATACTAAAATATAATCAGAAATAAGCCAGTCACTACTAATATACTGATTGACACCTTCAGTAAATAGGGTTCTTTTATGCAGAGGGTACAAAAACAAATATTCTAATCCAAACATCTAAGGTTAATCAATGGGATGTGGGAACACTTTTTACTTCTATATTTCCCTTGAGTGTCTTATATGGAATTTCACTAACAGGAAGTTCTCCCATCTCTCACGAACTCCTTCATACACCGAAAACCTTTAGGAACAGTGATAAACAGCTCAAGAGTCACACAGCTTCTTGGACACATGTATATACTGAGGTTACTGGCCACTTCCCTGTCCTGTGTTGCTGCCCAGCTAATTGCATACAACATGAAATGCCTAAGAAAGCCAGCAGAATCGCCTTGTTACAGTTGTTTACTTGAAGCATTCCTTTAGAATAGGCCTCCCCACCAAGAATGTAAAGAATCCATGGGTCCTGCACAACGTTCTAATGCCTCAGTCAAAATCCATTTTCTTTGTCACTATTTGGTTCAACAGTTCAGGTAAACAAACATTCTGGGAGCACTTACCCTACAACAGGCACCGTGCTAGACCTTCAGGGAGCCAGAATCCAGAGCAGGATAGAAATTTGTAAACACAGAATTCCAGGACAATGATGGCAATGATTTGAAGATTTCAAATTACAGGGATACTTTTCTTAAAAGGTGAACTATATCTGGGACAATTCTGTATTTTAAGGTAAAAGTCAACATTTATCTTAAAATATGGAAATGCCCAAATTTAAAATCTGAAATTTAAGATTTTAAGGATCATTTAAATGTTAATAGAATAAATTAATGAGAGCAAACTAACAGAAAAACATTGATGAGTCTACTCACTGAACAGATTCTTCTCAAAATAAAGTTCCTTAAAGGCAGTAAACATTTTTATACAACAGTAGTAGGGGCAAGGAAATATGAGACTCACTCCAACTAGCACCTGTAAATACATCTTTTGGCTACACCAAAAAGTTACCAGATAGGGGGACATCCAGTGCCGTTGTCCTGTGACACTATTTGTACGGAAGGGGATCTCCTTATTACAAAACTGTTTTCTCTTTTTAAGGCTCTCTTGCCCTAGATATTTTCCTAGATAACATTATATTTTATCTCAACCCTTTCAAATAACCTGTAAACAGTCTTTACATTAATGCCTGTGTAATCTGTCAAATAATGCTCTGGAGTATTAGAAATATAAATAGATGAGAATTTTGCTCTCAAAGAGCACTTTATTCATCTGGTTTCACTACAGCTCTATGACAAAAGCTGTTGAGTGAGTATACCAAGACCTTACTGAACACTCAGACAAATGAGGCAGACTACTTTCGTTCATGTGCCTCCAATTTTGTGGCTCTAGACCTATTTAGAAAATCTCTATATGTGATAAAATCTTTGTGACAAAATGTCTATAAAAGAGAGAGGCTTGGGATTTCCCTAGTGGTCCAGTGGTTAAGAATCCCTTTTCCAACGCAGGGTACATGGGTTCAATCCCTGGTCAGGTAACTAAGACCCCACGTGCCATGGAGCAACTAAGCCTGAGCACCACAATAGAGGAGGCCATGCGCCACAACTAGAAAGTCCATGTGTTGCAACTAGTGAACCCACGTGCTCTAGAGCCTGTGCTCTACAACAAGAGGAGTCTGACAGCCACAACTAGAGAAAGCCTATGTGCCACACCAAAGACACAGTGCAGCCAAAATTCTGAAAAATAAAAATAAGTATACAATAGAAAAGACATAGGCTTGGGGAAAACCTTCAAAAATTTGACTCTAATGACCATTTCTAAGAATGAAATACAATTCTCTGAATTTGTCATACCTAGGACATGTACAGAGTTATTAGACAATAAGGAGATATTTTCTTGCTATATATAAAATAAATTGTCAGTGTTTGCGGAGCTGTATGGCATACAGCTCAGTAGACTGTTCAGGAGTTTGAATGCTAAGGTTGTAACTGAGGATGTAGAAACATCGTTATAAATGAGATTTTATATTTTGCTTTTATCACATTACTTAACCAACACTAAGGAAACAGAAGTAAACTTTGGAATGGTTCTGAGCTTTAAAGCTAAAAGAAAAAAATAAAAGAGTTTTAAATTCACAATCAGGTACATTACTTGACTTTAAAGGAAGAGATTATTTGCTTTATCTATCATAATACCAAAGTATCATACAATTAAAGAAGTTATGAGTTAAGCATATGGATTCCTGCGTGTGCTCAGTCACTCAGTAGTGATCAACTCTTTTTGTCTCCGTGGACTGGAGCTCACCAAACTCCTCTGCCAGTGGAATTTTCCAGGCAAGAATATTGGAGTGGGGTGCCATTTCCTACTCTAGGAGATCTTCTCAACCCAGGGTATGAACCTGTGTCTACCTGTATCTCCTGCATTGGCAGGTGGATTCTTTACCATTAGCACTACCTGGAAAGCCCTATGGATCCCTACAAAGCACTTATTTTAGATAATAATGACATTTGTAAAAATTCTGATATATGTGTCTTTTGGAAAAAGACTCTTTTTTTTTAAATTTTTTATTTTTTTTTAATTTTAAAATCTTTAATTCTTACATGTGTTCCCAAACATGAACCCCCCTCCCACCTCCCTCCCCATAACATCTCTCTGGGTCATCCCCATGCACCAGCCCCAAGCATGCTGTATCCTGCGTCAGACATAGACTGGCGATTCAATTCTTACATGATAGTATACATGATAGAATGCCATTCTCCCAAATCATCCCACCCTCTCCCTCTCCCTCTGAGTCCAAAAGTCCGTTATACACAGCTGTGTCTTTTTTCCTGTCTTGCATACAGGGTCGTCATTGCCATCTTTCTAAATTCCATATATATGTGTTAGTATACTGTATTGGTGTTTTTCTTTCTGGCTTACTTCAATCTGTATAATCGGCTCCAGTTTCATCCATCTCATCAGAACTGATTCAAATGAATTCTTTTTAACGGCTGAGTAATACTCCATTGTGTATATGTACCACAGCTTTCTTATCCATTCATCTGCTGATGGACATCTAGGTTGTTTCCATGTCCTGGCTATTATAAACAGTGCTGCGATGGACATTGGGGTACATGTGTCTCTTTCAATTCTGGTTTCCTCGGTGTGTATGCCCAGCAGTGGGATTGCTGGGTCATAAGGTAGTTCTATTTGCAATTTTTTAAGGAATCTCCACACTGTTCTCCATAGTGGCTGTACTAGTTTGCATTCCCACCAACAGTGTAGGAGGGTTCCCTTTTCTCCACACCCTCTCCAGCATTTATTGCTTGCAGATTTTTGGATCGCAGACATTCTGACTGGTGTGAAGTGGTACCTCATTGTGGTTTTGATTTGCATTTCTCTGATAATGAGTGATGTTGAGCATCTTTTCATGTGTTTGTTAGCCATCTGTATGTCTTCTTTGGAGAAATGTCTATTTAGTTCTTTGGCCCATTTTTTGATTGGGTCGTTTATTTTTCTGGAATTGAGCTGCATAAGTTGCTTGTATATATAAGGAAAAGAGGTCGCTACCCTGTTCAGTTTTTGGAAAGGATTCCTTTGAACACTACAATTATAGCTAGGAGAATAGAAAACAATCTACATAAGTAAAGAAACAAATGCCTGGGGAAAGGATGGGAGGTTCTTACCTTCAGCTGCAGCAAATGATACAGAAGTTGTAGGAAGTGGTGTAGAAGACAGAGACAAGTTCACTGTCATTTCTAAAAAGTAGAGCAAGTGGGCTTCCACTGCATCATAAGGGACTCAGGCTGGACATTAGGACTACAGTCCTGATAGCAACAGCAATGAACATAAAATGACTTCTTAAAGAAGATAGTGAAATCTGTTTCTCAAAATAGCAATTAAACAAAGATATTTCTTTACCCTTCTGAGATACAGTCTTTTTCAAAGAAAAGGGATAGATAAGCTTATTTTCCAAGGTAGCTTTCAATTCTTTAATTACATAGTGG
Organism: Capricornis sumatraensis; assembly: GCF_032405125.1. NCBI lineage: Eukaryota > Metazoa > Chordata > Mammalia > Artiodactyla > Bovidae > Capricornis > Capricornis sumatraensis. Next base: position 88,355,389 of record NC_091076.1, on the reverse strand, counting down.
TGAATTCAAAACGGTCATCCTCCTTTTGAAGTTAGAAAGTTATGGAATTTAATGTAACTTAAGAGATCATCTAGCTCAATTCCTTTTCTATACATGGAGAGGCAGCACAGTGCAGTCCAGAGGTTGCCACACTAGGTAGGATCCAAGGGCCAAATCCCACCTACCCTGTTTTTGTAGGGCCTGATAGCTTATAATTTTTTTTAAAGCATTTCTAAATGGTAGGGGGAAGATCAAAATAATATTTCATGACATATGAAAGTTATGAATTCAGATTTCAGTATCTATAAAACAGTTTTCGTATATAGCCACACTGTTTATTTGCATATTATTATAGGTGCTTTTGCACTACAACTGACACAGTCGTCACTCTAGAGACTGTATGGTCTGAAAATCCTAAGATACTAACTACCTGGCCCTTTACAGATGCCTGGTACCGTGGATGATGCACATAAGGTCTAAAGCTAGACTACTCGGGTGTGATACCAGAAAAGAGTGTGCCTCAGTTTTCTGAGCTGTAAACTGGGGACAACAATGGTATTTACCTAATAGAGTTGTTATGAGAATTAAGTGAAAGTGCTTAGACATTAATGATTGGTATAAAGTAAGAATTCAGTAAATATTAGATATCTTTGTTATTACATATAAAGAAACCCTGGACCACAGAGATAAAGTGACCCCAAGGTCACAGAATTTGCTAGAGGCAGACTGGAAGTATTTTCTGATTCCCCTTGCCTTTGATGATATTGTCTTTTAAATTTTCTATATTGCCAGACCAAGAAAAAAAATTTCTGTGATTTTTTTTAAAACTACCTCAAAGCCACTTTAAATGAGAACTTCAGTTTCATCAGACCAGTCACCTATCAATCCTGTTACCTAAAGTGACCTAAAGGCAACTTGTGGAACATCTGAGCTTTAGTTTTCTATCTCAGACATCTAGAAATTAAGATTTTTCTTTATGCTTTCTAAAAAGGACAATAGAAGTCCCTTACAGCTTAAAATTAGTACGTCTGTTCTTTTCAAAATATTTGCTGCAAAAACTTCAGAAGCAAATCACTGATCTGGACCTCAGAATTTGAAGGATAGCATATTAGTCCATGAGCATTTCCGGTATAACACAGTTCATTTTCTCTTGTCACTTTTCCTCCTTATCAATTCTTGTATATAACCAGCACCACTCCAGGTTTTCCTTTTTCTGTGAAACCTCTGAAACTTAGTAGAATGTTTGTTTACAGCCCTGGATAACCACCTTTTCCAAGGCTTTGTTCATAAGAGGCCTTTCTTCATTAAATCCACTTCCAAATGGTCACTCCATTATGCCATGCTTCCTTGTCAGTGGTATACAATTTTAAACAATTATACATTTGTCATTGCTGTCTAATTGTTCTCTAGTTTTTCTCTTTCTAAGTAGTACATCCTATCTTGCAAAACTGGAATTGTTTAAGACCATGCCACATTTTTTTTTAATATTACTCCACAGTACTTAGTTGAAGTTATTTACATAGTAGGTATTCAACCAGTACTTTATAAGTATATCCTATGAACAGAATTTAGTGATGAATAAATAACACCCTTAAACCACCAAGATTGTGAAAAGATCATTTGTTAGCACATAGATTTAAAGATAAATCAGCAAAATTAAAACAAATCAAAAGTATAAAAGTACCTAATTAAAGTACAGACTACAACTCACAATAAAGAAATTAACTCTAGATCCTTAATGTTTACTTCTTTCAGATATATTAGCTCTATGACACTGGAAAATATTATATCTGATGTAGATGCAGTGGGCTTTAGTAAAAACTAATCTAAGTATTTTTTTAATATTGAGATTCTACAGAAGAATAATTTTCATCTGTGTGTATAACATACCTACAGCAACATTATTTAATATATGAGTATGTGAAGTATATTTTATTACAATAGTAGACAAGCAAACTGAATGTGTCCCAGGAAGGGGTCTTTTCCATTAACGTTTATAAAGGCTTTCATTTCAAACTTTCATTAACATCTGACAAGCAAGCTGAAAAAGCTTTGCTTAGAGCTTAGGTTAGGGCAAAATGCATTTTGGTAAAACTACTCCAAGATTACACTGACTGGCTATGCGAGAATATACTAATTTGTTTTGTTTTGTTTTGTTTGGAGTGTGGAGAAAAGAGAGAGAAAGGGAGAGAAAAGTCATGGACCCTACTTTGTGGTTGCCATGGAGGCAAGGTCAGCCTTCCACACTTGGATCTACCAGCAGAGTTCAGACAGGTCAACGTGTGACCGGCTCAGGCCCTGGGGTTAAAAGTTCAAGCAGCGATGGAAAAACCAATATGTCCACGCAGAGTATGCTGTACAATTTATTTCAATTTACATCAAGCCATGCATATAAAATTTAGATAAATTCCATTCAAATCTGATGTTGCCTGACACACAATGTATGCAAACAGATGTCTGTGGGGCTTTTTCTGTGCTTTAGAAAACAACATTAAATTTAAAAATATGTCTCTGGGATTTCTTTATTGAATTACAAAATGAACATAATTTTAACTTAAATGTTTTCATTCTTTCTTCCAATTTTTTTTGTGGAGGTCTTAATAATTTCTCAGTTCTCAATCTACTCGATGTCATATTAAAGAGGATAATGTATATTTACAACTACTGCTTCAGTATTATTATAGTTATAGATTCTATTTATATCCCTTACCACTTTCCACAAATATTTCGTGATTGATATTTCTGATTTATCTCTGGCTTCTACCCTCATCGCCTTTGCTTTCTACTCAGAACAGAGCAAGGATCCCGGAGGCTGCTGGGTCGTCTTCCAGCCACAAGGTGGCTCCCCCTTCCCCTTCTCACAAGCCAGAAGGGTGTACATCTTTGCTGAGTGCTGCAGGCCGACTAGGATTCAAAGGCTAATTATGACACGTAAATACCATTATTTTTTATCATGAATTGAATGGATCACAACACAGACTCTGGAACAAGATGATAAAACGCAAAACTGTATCTTTAGATACAATTCAGAAAGAAAAGACAAGACCATTGTGTCCTGCCTAATTTCTCTTCACCCGTCCTTTCAAGGGTACAACTGACTAACCTTAGGGCAAAATAAGAATAATTTTGTTGCCAAAGAACAGACTCACAGACTAGACGGGGCCACTTTTAAGAATAGTATATAACTTATTCTCACTCAAACTGGACCCGCATTTGGAGTAGGAAAGGCATTTAGATTTTCTGCTTCCAATAACTTTACCACAAGGAAGTTTTCATGGGGACTTTGAAGCACTTTCTTAGATGTCCCACACCATGTCACAGATGAAGAAGAGTGATCTCTAATACTGCAGAGCTTTAAAAGGTGTAGAAATAGTACATATTTACTTCTTGCTGCTTAGGAAGCAAGATCCATATTTCATAAATATGATTTTTACAGAATACATCATAATTTTCTACAGCTGAAATAAGCAGAGAGACAAATAATTTGTTCTATTCCATGGAAGGTCTTTAAAAAAAATCTGAGTCCTAATTTCTCAAATTTTTCATTTTCTTTTCTGGGGAAAAGCTATTTGAACAAGTTTTATTTTCCTCATCTGTAAAATGGAGATAAAAATGGGACCTATTCCTCAAGGAATTTTTGTCAGGATTAAATGAGTTATATATGGAAAGCATTTAAAGAGAGTCCTTAGTACATAATAAGAGCCATATAAATGTTTGCTGTTATTATTATTATTTATTTGAGCCCAGTACCTCCTTGTTTGCAACTATCTTGTGACACAAATATTTGTGAAAAATGAACTTTCATGGATTTTGTAAAGACACGAAGAGTATAATTTTCTAGATTCTTGAATGCTCTCTGATCATGGATAACTTATGATGTCTGTTTTTTCTTCCTCAAGAATTTAAAAAAAATAAGTTGTTTCTTTCCATTTCATGATATTGCTTTCAACATGACATAAAAAAATAAACACTGGTTTCTAACTCTCAAGCTTGTTTTAGATAAACTTTAGCAATTGCATCATTTTACTAAGGCAAACAACCATAAGTGATGGTTCTAATAACTTGGTTACAATATTCATATTGTACAAATTTTCATTTTCTTTTTTATCTATATTAAAAAAGCTTCAATATTCTACTCATGCTAGAATATAACTTTGTTAAGCTTCTTGTTAAACTTAGAACATATGAGTCCCCTGCTTCTAAAGTAAATAAACATTTTGAATTCCCTTGTAAGCACTGCCTTGACAACTCTTAAACAAATTTTCTAAGGGAACAAATGATATCCTTAAGGTGACCCACAGTAATTCAACCATGAGCAAAAGTTTATGTGGACATAAAATCCTGCATTCACATAAATCCTTGTTTGTATAAGGAAGGATCTGTATAGATAGATGTAAATAAATATGTATGTATCTGTATGTATGTATATACATAAATATATATGTATATATACATATAGGTCCACATGTATGCCATCCACATATATTCCAAATAGATGAAAATACATATTTAGAGACCAAGTGTGATAAGCAAATCAATTTTCAATAGCCAAGGGAACGAGTATGACATTTTTTAATACCTGCTATACTGTCAAGCAACCCTTTATTCTTTATTATCTCTGTCAGCTACTACTGGGTGCCTAGTAGACAAATGCTAGTCCTAGTCGTGGTCATTTATTTCTATTTGGAATTATTTCAAGCCTAACTCTTTAGAACTGCTTGAAAATGCTGTTCTGGTGTGTTGGCCTTGCACCCTCGAGTGAGAACTGGAATTAGTGGGGCTAGAGAGGAATCTGTTTCCAGAGACAATTTGGCACATTTTTTTGAGGGAAGCCTGCCTTGGCTTTGACCACATTTGCACAAATACAACTTTGAAAGGCCCCTTTTCCATTCAGAGCAATATGCATGTGCTACCATAAGCAGTGTCTTTTGTTGCCAGAAGCAGTTTTTGCTGCATGCATCAACTTTCCCCATATTCTTAGCAACTCTTTCTTTTATGCCAGTTTCAGACATCAGTTAACAGAACCCCCTAAGGAACAGATGTACTGAAGAAATGCATCAATTTGTTATTTGTTACAGTTTGGGGGTATCTGTCCTATGGGTTTTCTAGCCAAGGGCTTATAGGTTTCCCAAGAGAAATTTACTTTCACAAGAGAAGAAAACTGAGGCAAATCACTGCTGTTAGACCCTGAAGTCAGAGACACTGGTTTGTTGTCCTGTACATGTGAAGAAAAAGCCCACAGTTACAGAAACAGTCGTGTTTCAATCCATCTTTCATTCTTTCCCAGTGTGAAAAATTACAAATGAAACTAAATTTTTCTCTGTCAATAGAATGTGTATGATTACAGCTGTTCATATTTTCATTCTAATGAAGGGCTGCACATTTAATTGTAAGATTTATTAGGTACTGTACATTGCTATGTATATGCAAAACAGTTAATCGACATCTAAAATGCTGGTTGTTTATTCTGACATTAATGATCATATTTCTTAATTTGAAACAAAAAGCATTTGGGTAAAATATATTTTTCCCCTCCAAATAAGAAATTAATAAATTCAATGTAAGAAATAAAAAGGGCTGGAGAAAAAATTTACTGATTTATGTATGTGAGGCTGGGGAAAAAATAAAGATGCTAAAAAAAAGTCCATAATCCCCCATTCTGCTGGAAACAAGAGAGTTGATTGCCAGCTTTGTTTGATTTCACAGAGATCTCATACGAGGCTGGGTTCATAAACAGGTGAAATGATGGAGTTTATTGCAACGCACATCAACACTGAAACTAAATAACTGTGTTGCCATCTCAGTCCCGCTGAAAGACGGATGGTAAACTTGACCTGCCGCTGGTACTATCCGATTGCCATTTTTTATTCCCCCTTTGCCGCCCCCCCAGGCTGAGCCACGTTGAGTAAATGCATGTGCACGGTCAGGTCAGGCCCCGGGATCGGGTGAAACTCGGTTCACATTTGCATACAGGCGGAGCCTCACAATGAAAGCCCATCTGTTCCCGTCTCGGAGTACAAATCGAATGTCACCCAACTCACTGCAAACGACAGCGGCATGGCCATTAGATGGAGGAACACTCAGCTCAGGTTACGGATATGGAACTGCTGATTTGGGTTTAAATACCTGATAACTGAAGACTTTTCATTATATTTGAACAAAGAATGAACTTTGAACTGCTCAGGAGACACCCTCTCTCTACATTAGGCAACCCTCCCTAGTTGTACCCATTATTATTACTACTTAACTGCTATATTTTACACTCTATTTTTGTACAAAAATTAGCCAGGCTGAATGTCATAATGTCTTAAATAATTGCTTTTTTATTTTATTTTTGGAAGTGGGAAGGGTAAGGGGTGGAGCAGAAAAGGATGTTGTACCTAGAAAATGAACTCTGAACTCTATATGCCCTCAAAGGTCATTAGTATCACGGCAATGTAGTTCCTTGAACTTCTAAATTTTACTAGGGTGGAAATTTCAGTTGCTAGAGTTAAACCAACGAACTGCCCCAACCCTTTATTCCTCCCTCCCAAACCCATTCAGTCAAGTGAGGCACCTATCTCCTAGAATGTTCTCCATTCACAGGCCTGTTTATTCCAAAACAATTTATCCCCAAACAGTTTATCAATCATGATCTGTCAGATTATTTTTCTGTTAAAACTTGCCCAAGTATCTTAGAGTTTACAGACCAAAATCACATACATTCGGACACAAAAAAGATAAAGCTGTTCAAGAAGACACCAGGATAATAAGCCCATCCAAGCATGGAACATGACAAACACAAGGAAATTCATTAGCAAAAATATAGGTAAGGCTTTCATCAGATACCTTCTTGTCCTGTTTTATGGTAAGAGTCATGTACTATGAAAATCTAAGGAGGACACAGGCATCTGGGGTTTGGTTACTTGTGTTTATATTTGAAATATTTCTGTATTTTTTACATAAATCACATTTAACATTTCAGTCATTAGCCCAGTTTGTTGGAGCCCTGGTGCACGTGTGGTTGAGATAGCTCCAGTGCAGAGGAGAGAAAACAGATTGGCTAGTTCTTTATTCCAGTTAGTAATAGTGTCACTTTATAAACTTCAAATGTAATATCTGATTGGATGGAAAAAATATTTTAAAAGTATCTGCAAGAACTTTATTTGCCTTAAGCAATTATATACTTTTTTCTTACATATATGTCTCTTTATTAAAACACTAAAACAATCTTAAAGAATTTAATGTATTGGGATTATACATGGAATCCAGAATGTTTAAAGGGCACTGGATTTTAAAGGCCATGTCTCTTCAGCCAGGGTTTCTTTACCACTATGTGAAACTATGTTCTTATTGTTAGTCCTTTAAAAATAATACCAGGGTTAAGAAAAGATTTGAGAGCTTTTTCTTTTTTCATCCCATGCAAGAGCTTACGGTCAACCTTAATGGTAGTTCTACATTCATTAAAAGGGAGAATAGACTCTTTGTTTCAGAAGAATAACCAAGACAAGGGTGAATTTTGGTTCCACTTTGTCAAGTTTAAGGGGAAACTGAATTCAGGAAAAGAGAGAAGAGTCAGAGACAGAAGGAGGGCCCCAAACAACTTTCTCAACTGTCTCCTCATTGCCTCCAATCTTAAAATATTTTATTGTTTTCTTGCAAACAAGTCAGGAATTTGCATTGGGGAACATGTGGCCATATGATCTCTTGGAGATGGGCTGTTTATTTGCATTCCATGCAGCTGGATGTCTCGTGTATGATTACCAAAAAACCAGAAGAGACCAACAAGCAAGAAATATAACATTAGAGATATTCTTTCTGTCCACATCAGGAGAAAATGCCCTATTAAGGAGGTGTAATGGCTTTAATTCTATATCCCCGAAGGGACATGATTGAGAATGCTTCTGCTTATTTCAAAATGACAAAATAACTTGTGTAGAGAAATATTAGTTGTTTGGTTTCTTGTTATGCACTATTGATAGGGATGTGTGAACAGGAACCGAACCTTGAACTTAATTTCCCCTTTGAACTCATGACCTTTGACAAGATTCCCCATGCGTTCCCCTTCAGACAATTTCATCACAATTACAGTCCCTTCCACTTGAGTTAAAGATATATAATCATTGATTTGACCTAATTACCTGATACATCCCTTTCTTTGCAAGGTGAAAACTAAATGTGTGAACAGAAGCTGACCCGTGAAGTTCTGATAACCAATTTTTATTCTAATTATCATAAAACACTTTCAGTCTTACTCTATTTTTCTCAAGTTTTCTTTTGGTCCCTTCCCTGAACCCACTATTCCTTCACATTCAATAATGCCCCGTAGGTTTCAAGCTGCTTGGCAACAGACCTTCTAATGCATTATGCACTACATGTTCAAAGTGTCATTTTTAAACAAAAAACTAAAGACTAACTCTGCATTAGAAGGTCGCCACTAATTCCTGTCTTCCATGAAAAAGTCTTCTGAGGAGATAAAAGAATGGAAACTAGAAAGTTCCCATAAGATTCTGAAATTATCTCACTTCTTAGCATCAGTCTTAGAATCAGAATCAATGACTCTGATTCTCTCCTAATAATTTACAAACTTCAGGTTATAAAGTGGACACAGGAAATATCAACAGAGTTAGTATAATCAATTTAAACTATGGGGGATTATCTTTTTTTTTTTAAGAAAACTATGTGTATGTGGGGGGAGGTGTCCACTTAGTACAATAAATCCCACACAAAGACTTTAATAAGAAAGTTTAAATCATAGAATATACTAAAATATTAAATATGTGATTTAAAAGCAAACGAGTTAATAGAAACTACATAAATTGACTTTAAAATGAATTTGCATTTCTCCCTACTTCAATTTATATTTCTAAAAGGAGTAAACTGAAACCACAAAGTTTTCATTATCTTGTCTTAAAACAACTGAAAAATAAAGATGAACTGCAAAAAGTTAAAACAACAAAGAATAAACAGGGAAGAAACTGTTTTATCTCTTCATGTCATAGTTTATATTCAAGGCATCACGTTTTCTCAAAATGAAATGACAGTCAATTTTCCTTTATGTCATGTTTGCGTCATATCACTCCAAACGTTTGTTAATAGGCATTACAGGTGAAAGAGGGCAAAAGATCTGCAAAGAATACACCTCTGAGGTTGAATCACCTGTTCTTTTTGCTGGAGCTTCTTGTGTCCTCTCTTCCAAAAGTTAAACAACTCAAATAAAAAGTAATCCTTCATCTCATCTGAGTTTTGGCCTCAGCAATTAGTTTTAATTATACTCTGAAACCAAAGGCCTAAGCAAGCAGCAAAGGAAAAAAAGTATGTAGGCAAACTTTCTAAGTAGAAAATTATCAAGGTGTGCAGTGAGGCAAATCTTTAGAATATTAACTTTTTATGATGTCAAGTGTAACTAGAATTGGACAGACATTACAAATTAGGCTGGAAGGTTCCCAAAATGCTGGACCATTAAGCAGAGTTTCTCGAGGGTATAGCTCAAATCTACTTCTCTATAAGAGTACAAAAATTATAAAGAACTTGAGGAATATTTTTAAAAATGCCTGATTTCCATATCTACTTCTGCCCAACAGCTTGAGGTATAACCAAAAAAGTACCAAAGAGTACCACAGTTTCCTTGATTAAGAACTATATCTAGTCAGATGGCTGGGATTCATGTTAAAGTCACATCATTTATTTGTAAAAACTTTGCTTCTAATTTTTGTTTGCCTATCACCAGGTCCTTTATCAATATACAATAATATTGGCATATTAGGAACTCCAGGAAATAGAGAAATAGTGTACTGATGCTGTGAGAGAAATAATGGATTTGGCTTTATTCTAAATCCCTAGATAGCATTATTTTGAACCCCATCATTGTCAAAATGGATGGATAGCAAAATATAACTAAAAGAAACTGTGCTCACTTGCAGGTCAGAAATCTAGGCTTGAGGGGTAAATTTAAAAGTTGCACATAGAGTAATTTGGGAAAGAAATACTGGAGTAGAATGTTCAGAAAAAAGGACAAATGTTATATCCTTGGGATGGGAGGCGGTGCTGTGAAATGACTCTACAGTTGAGATTCTTAATGTGGTATCTGGGAACATTCTGAAATGATATGCAAATACGCATGTGTGCTTGCCTGTGCGTGCTCATTTTTATGGCAAGAAGAACCACTGCTATATAGTGATAAGAAAAGGAATAAAAGCCCACAAAAAATGATTATTACATTTCCAAAGAAAAGATGTTGGAAGTCAACAACAGCCACCATCATCTCTCACTCAAAACAGTGATTCTTAAATTTTTGAAATTGATTGCCCCAACTGTATATTTTTTGTTAGACACAAAATATATTTATATTAATTTACAATTTATATACAGATGATATCACTAATCTGTTAATGTTAGAAAGCCTTAGTTTTATATATCCACAAACACACAAAGTGACACACATATACACCCACCCATATATTCTAATATTTTTTTCCTATCTTCTGTGGATCATCTAGTACACTTCATCTGGTCTCTCCCTTCTTCCACTCCTATGCCCCTTATAATTAATTCTACAAACAGTAACTAGAAAAATCTTTTAGAACTAACAATTATATCATGCCAGTCTCTGGTTGGAACTCATTAGTTCCTTAATATAGCTTAAAAGGCTCTCCAGAATGTAGTTCTTTCTGTGTCTTCAACCCCGTTCCCCAACTCTGCCTCACTTATTTAGCTCTAGCCATACAGGTTTCCAATCCCAAAGAATGTTCAAACTACTGCACAATTGCACTCATCTCACACGCTAGCAAAGGAATGCTCAAAGTTCTCCAAGCCAGGCTTCAACAGTAAGTGAACCGTGAACTTGCAGGTATTTAAACTGGATTCAGAAAAGGCAGAGGAACCAGAGATCAAATTGTTAACACCTACTGGATCATTGAAAAAGCGAGAGAGTTCCAAAAAAAACATCTACTTCTGCTTTATTGACTACGCCAAAGCTTTTGACTGTGTGGATCACAACAAACTGTGGAAAATTCTGAAAGAGATGGGAATACCAGACCACCTGACCTGCCTCCTGAGAAATCTGCAGGTCAAGAAGCAACAGTTGAACTGGACATGGAACAACAGATTGGTTCCAAATAGGAAAAGAAGTATGTCAAGGCTGTATAGTGTGACCCTGCTTATTTAACTTATATGCAGGGTACATCATGAGGAGTGCTCAGCTGGATGAACCACAAGTTGGAATCAAGATTTCCAGGAGAAATATCAATAACCTCAGATATGTAGATGACATCACCCTTACGGCAGAAAGCGAAGAACTAAAGAGCCTCTTGATAAAAGTGAAAGAGGAGAGTGAAAAAGTTGGCTTAAAGCTCAACATTCAAAAAACCAAGATCATGGCATCCGGTCCCATCACTTTATGGCAAATAGATGGGGAAAGAGTGGAAACAGTGGCTGATTTTATCTTGGGGGGCTCCCAAATCACTGCAGATGGTGATTGCAGCCATGAAATTAAAAGATGCTTACTCCTTGGAAGGAAAGTTATGACCAACCTAGACAGCACATTGAAAAGCAGAAACATTACTTTGTCAACAAAGGTCCGTCTAGTCAAGGTTATGGTTTTTTCAGTGGTCATGTATGGATGTGAGAGTTGGACTATAAAGAAAGCTGAGCACAGAAGAATTGATGCTTTTGAACTGTGGTGCTGGAGAAGACTCTTGAGAGTCCCTTGAACTGCAAGGAGATCCAACCAGTCCATCCTAAAGGAGATCAGTCCTGGGTGTTCACTGGAAGGACTGATGTTGAAGCTGAAACTCCAATACTTTGGGCACCTGATGTGAAGAGCTGACTCATTTGAAAAGACCCTGGTGCTGGGAGAGATTGAGGGCAGGAGGAGAAGGGGACGACAGAGGATAAGATGGTTGGATGGCATCACCGACTCAATGGACATGGGTTTGGGTGGACTCTGGGAGTTGGTGATGGACAGGGAGGCCTGGCATGCTGTGATTCATGGGGTCATAAAGAGTCGGACACGACTGAGCGACTGAACTGAACTGATGCTGGGAAAGATTGAAGGTGGGAAGAGAAGGAAATGACAGAGGATGAGATGGTTGGATGCCATTGCCGACTTGATGGACACGAGTTTGGGTAAGCTCCTGGAGTTGGTGATGGACAGGGAAGCCTGGTGTGCTACAGTCCATGGGGTTGCAAAGAGTTGGACACAAATGAGCAACTGAACTGAACTGATACAGGTTTCTTAATTACTCTCTGAACACTTCAAGATCGTTTCTATCTCAAAGTTTTGCACTTGCTTCTCCTGCCTGGAATTCTCTTCCTTCAGGTCCTTGCCCGGTTTGATATCACTTCATTCAGGTCTCTCCTCAGTGACCCCCTCTTAGCACTGTCTCAAAGAGTCCCACTGACACCCTTTTCTTGTCACTTTCTATCTCTGTGCCTTCTGGTCTTTTTTGGTTTTGTTTTGTTTCATGGCCTGTTCTATGGCCTGACACTATACTATATATCTCCCCTAGTAAAATGTAAGCTCCATGTGGTGATGGATTTTGACAGTTTCATCTATGTGTCCCCAAGAACCTCATGTAATTCTAACTCAAAACCAGTCCTCTATGATAAATGAAGAACACCAAAGCAACTGACAGACATTCCACATGCTGTTCATTTGAAAATTAACCTGAAAAGAATGTTCACATGACAGAGACCACCACACTAAGATGAACTATCATCTAAAAATCAGCTCTCTCTTTTCTCAATTTTCCCAACACCAGATTCACATCTTCCTTATGATACCATTACTGTTTCTTATGTATGATCCCTATTTGCATATAGATCTTATCTCCATTAGTAGCTTTGGTGGGAAAAATCCCTGTCTGACCCTTTATTTTCCTCCTTATCACATCCAACATGGAGCAAGTGCCCAGCCCCTGGACTGTGGGTGGGGCTGATAGTTATTACATCCTAGCCATGACAAATTGAGGTTCAGCTGCTCATGCAAGAGTGAGAAATGTCAGCCCCTTGGAGCCACCTTCAAAGATGATCCTTGACTCCACACTCAAATGGATGGTCATGGGCATTCATCTGTTGACAAGTCTGAATGAAGAAAAAAGACTCATACTGGAAATGAATCTATGAAAAATCACCAATTCCTTATATGATAATAGAGGAAAAAAACTAGCTCAATGTTGATAAAGGAATGATGAACACAAGTGGAGACTAAACTTAATCAGAAAACCTTCTGTTTTAGAGGTCAGTTCCTAAACAGAAGTAGAAATATCACAAATGTGGCATTAAAATAATAATGCTTAGTACAAATAATATATTGAATAAACTTAAGAAATCAAGTTATGCAATAGGAACAATTTTAAGGATGATAAAATGAAAGCGTTCAAGTTTCAGACTAAGCAAAGTATCATCCTATACTCAGACCAGTAGGCTGGTTATATTAAATGCCCATAAAAATCTCCTTCTGAAGGAAACTCAAATATACTTGGACATGAATAATTTTCATGTGCCAAAATTTACGTAAAACTTGAAAACAAATAATAGTAAGCAAGACACTTAAAATTTCCAGATCTTATTAACAGTATCATTACCCATAAATTAAAGGAACTGTAATAAATAACTTCTTCATATCTCTTCTTATTTGAATTATAAGAATTCAAGTAAGAACCTAACTGAGTTTTTCAGGGTGCTTATGTTAAACTCTCATGAGACAGTAACTTAGAAAGTATCATAGAATTCTGAAAAAACAGAGAGGCAATCAAAGACTAAAGTAGCAGGTAGAAACTGAAGTACTTCAAGAATAAGTGGAATTCAATCAAGAAAAAATTGAAATCAACAGGTCTGGGAGAAAAATAAATCAAAATGCCAGTATCCATAAAAAGGAAAAGTTTAGAAAGCACAATACTGTTAAAGATCTCATGACGACAGAGAAGAGCAAGTGACCTTGCAATAGGACACAATAGCAAAAATAATGATTTTAAGATTTTATATACAGCACCATAACTCATACTGGCCTAGGAAGGCATTCATGTTTCTATACTCTTATGTAGGAATTGCCATATTGAAACAGACCAGTGGTCCATCCCTTTTGCCACACTGCTCTGACAGTGAACAGATGTTCAGAGGAAAGGTCTACTCTCACCAACCCAAATCCAATAATACACCTAATGGTGCAACTCTATATCAAGAACATCATTTCTTTTTGACCTCAGATGGCAATTATCTTCTCCCCAAAGCTGACTTACTTTGATTTCATGCTGGGTGGCCCACTTAAGAGCGAGGTCTCACTTAAAATTACATCAAGGCTGCTATTGTCATTCATTTGGTTTTTCTGATACACTAAACTACTTTCACAATTTGCTGACTCCACCATCAACTATTAGGCTCTCAGAGGTGTGGAATCACGCAGGTATAATATAAATAGTTGTGTTTGTACTAGCAACTGATGATTTAAGAATCTTTTCTCTCGTAAGATTTTCTATTATTAGCTTCAATATTTTCAAAGACTTGAGTATTCCCAATTTAATATAAGTGTCATCTTGAAGTGGAGACAAAAAAGAAACACAAATCTTTAACATTTGAAGGAAATCATAAATATGCAGAGTGGTAACAATAACCTTTTGATAGAAATTCTCTAGAACAAATGAGGTCTTGGGCTTTGTTTTGATGACTCTCTGACGGAGTGGAAAAAAGATAAAAGAAGTACACTGGAATGACAAAAGGCAAGCAGGCAATCAGAAGTATGAAACCAGAGATGTATCTCAGTAGTTTCTGGTATTCTGCAGGTTCACATGTCCACTGCAGAATCACTTCAGTTATAAATCCCAAAAGTTCTCCCAGCTCCAGACAATCTCCTTTGGGGAAGATATTTGCCTGCCATATCCTTTCTATAGTCCTGGAGGAGACAATTTAAGAATTAGAGCTAGAACAATATTTAAGCTAATATGAAAGAATAGGTGCAACTGGGAAAATGACGACAGGCTTGGAGACACCAATCATTTCCTCCATCAGTGTATCTGTGACGTATGAAACCACAGCAGATAATGGTGCTATACAACTTGATCAAAACAGGTACATTAATGTTCTGAATATTGCTTTAGAGATGGTTCTTCTGTTTTAATAAAAATTTGAAGCTTTGATAAGAAAGCTTATGATTAAGTGTCTAAAATATCCCTTATATGAAAACCA
This sequence comes from Capricornis sumatraensis, assembly GCF_032405125.1. NCBI lineage: Eukaryota > Metazoa > Chordata > Mammalia > Artiodactyla > Bovidae > Capricornis > Capricornis sumatraensis. The sequence continues at coordinate 88,340,248 of NC_091076.1, read as the reverse complement.
TCTAATAAATGGACAAATAACCCAAATTAACAAGCAAAAAAACTGAGAAGCATAATTATTAGGATATTTCATAAGAGATCCAAAGGTATACAAAATAAGCCACGAACAAAAATCAAGTCAAAAAGAAAAGAAGAGTAAGTTTCCTATTCCCTGGAGTTCTTATTTATTTTTAGCTGTATCATCAGGCTTGTGGGATCTTAGTTCCCCAACCAGGGACAGAACTTAGACCTGCTGTAGTAAGAGTGCGGAGTCCTAATCACTGGTCTGCCAGGATATCCTCATGAATTTCCTATCAATGATTATGCCAGGAAATAGTCTCTCATGAACCACAAAATAACCAAAAAATAATTCAAGAACATGTCATCAGGAAAAACTTGGCCTAAGTATGAATTAAATGAGATCTCTGCATACCTTGAAAACTCTGTATCAATTCTAGGATCTAAATAAATCAATATTACCTTAAAATTAAACTGATATTTCTAGACAAGTATGTCCTTCAAAAGCAAAAATTTTCCTTACTATTCTAGAAATAAGGTTGCTATAAAAACCCATAACATGGTAGAAACTCAGTGCCCAGCAAACTTATAAATGTTAAATAAAAATGAATGATTGGAGATGAACTTTGTAATTTCTAAAAATAGTAATAGTTACTGTAGTACAAAAAGGAAAGTTAGCTTATCTTCAAAATCTTAAGGCAAAGGAAACACAGAAAGAAAATATAATGCATACTTCCTTATCAAAAAAGCATTTCTTCTTATCAGCAATTATAGTTAAAAGAGAAAAATAAAATGCACTATTGTATACTTGACAGTTGTTGAGAGTAAATCTTAGGCATTCTCACAACAACAAAAAAAGGGAAAAAGGGGAAAAAAAGAGAGACAGATTTAAGTGTGTGAGGTGATGGATGTGTTAATTACCTTAATCTTGGCAATCATTTCACAAAGCATATATGTACACTTTAAATACATACAATTATATTTGTTGATTATTCCCCAAAAAAGTTGGGAGGACAGCAATAATACATAAAATTCATGGATATTTAAAAACTTATTCAACTGTTATCATGCTGGGCAAGGAGTAGAGGACAGTGATTACTGAACTCATTAAACATCTAATGTTGTCTATTTCTTTTGGAAATCAGTGTATTCAGGCTTAGGCCATCCGAACCAATGGCAGGCATAGAGATAATAAGAATCTTGGCATGTGAGTTCTCAGAATATCTCCTTTCTTTTTTTTTTTGAGGATGTCAGACTAGTCAGTAATATAGTTAGCAGTCTATAACAGGATGGAGAGAAAAAGGCAAGAGATTTAGATAATAAATAAACCAACCCGATTGTAGGAGCTACATATTTGTACATGGTTTCCATTTACCCAAAAGCAGAAAATGGTTCCTCAAGAAATCATTAGGGCCAATTCTTTATCTTCTTAGACATAAGTATGTAACTCATTCAAGATAGATGGTTAGTTGTTCAGTCACTCAGTAGTGTCCAACTCTTTGCGACCCCATGGACTGCAGTATAACAGGCTTCCCAGTCCTTCACAATCTCCTGGAGTTTTCTCACTTATGTCCATTGAATCACTGATGCCATCCAACCATCTCAATCTCAATCTCTGTCTCCCCCTTCTCCTCCTGCCTTCAATCTTTCTCAGCATCAGGGTCTTTTCCAATGAGTCAGCTCTTTGCATCAGGTGGCCAAAGTATTGGAGCTTCAGCTTCAACATCAGTCCTTCCAATGAATATTCAGGGTTGATTTCCTTTAGGATTGACTGGTTTGATCTCCCTGATGTCCAAGGGACTCTTAAGAGTCTTCTCCAGCACCACAGTTCAAAAGCACTAGTCCTTCAGTGCTCAGTCTTCTTTATGGTCCAACTCTCACATCCATACATGGCTACAGGATAAACCATAGCTTTGACTATACAGACCTTTATCGGCAAAGTGATGTCTCTGCTTTTTTAATAAGCTGTCTAGGTTTGTCATAGCTTTTCTTCCAAGGAGTAAGCATCTTTTAATTTTATGGCTGCAGTCACCATCCAGAGTGATTTTGGAGCCCAAGAAAATAAAGTCTGTCACTGTTTCCATTTTTTTCCCCCGTGTATTTGCCATGAAGTGATGGGACCAGGCTATGGTTTTTCCTGTGGTCATGTATGGATGTGAGAGTTGGACTGTGAAGAAGGCTGAGAGCCGAAGAATTGATGCTTTTGAACTGTGGTGTTGGAGAAGACTCTTGAGAGTCCCTTGGACTGCAAGGAGATCCAACCAGTCCATTCTGAAGGAGATCAACCCTGGGATTTCTTTGGAAGGAATGATGCTAAGGCTGAAACTCCAGTACTTTGGCCACCTGATGCGAAGAGTTGACTCATTGGAAAAGACTCTGATGCTGGGAGGGATTGGGGGCAGGAGGAGAAGGGGACGACAGAGGATGAGATGGCTGGATGGCATCACTGACTCGATGGACATGAGTCTGAGTGAACTCCGGGAGATGGTGATGAACAGGGAGGCCTGGCATGCTGCGATTCATGGGGTTGCAAAGAGTCGGACACAACTGAGCAACTGAACTGAACTGAACTGAACTGATGGGACCAGATGCCATGATTTTAGTTTTCTGAATGTTGATTTTTAAGCCAGTTTTTTCACTCTCCTCTTTCACCTTCATCAAGTGGCTCTTTAGTTCCTCTTCACTTTCTGCCACTATGGAGTGGTGTTATCTGCATATCTGAGGTTATTGATATTTCTCCCAGCAATTTTTATTCCAGCTTGAGGTTCATGTAGCCTGGCATTTCACATTATGTAGTCTCATATAAATTAAATAAGGAGGGTGACAATATACAGCCTTGATGTACTCCTTCCCAATTTTGAACCAGTCTGTTGTTCCATGTTTGGTTCTAACTGTTGCTTCTTGACCTGCATACAGGTTATTGAGTCACCTCATTTTAAAAGATTTTCAAGGAAGAATATTCAACAATGATCTCTGCAGTCCAGTTCATCCTCCTCTTTCATCATTTTTAGAGGTAAAATGCTCTTTCCAGTCCATTCCTCTCCTTTATCACATGTCAGTAACATGGAAAGGTCTTCAACACTGTTCACCAACACCACAGCAAGAGCCTCTTAACCTTACCATGTAAATTCATAAAACCTTTTTCATAGCCACTTACAAAATAAAGTTTAAACACAGTCTTCACAATTCATACCCAGACTATTTTTACATCCTTGTCTCTGTTCTTACCTGTGCAGCCTCTGTGCCAGCCCAGCTACCCAACTCAACCCAAGAAAGTCTTCTTTCATATCTTTGCTCATACTTTCTTATTTTCTGGTATTACATTTCCTTCATTCTTAACTGTTGACTGTACTTCAAGGCTCCTTGAAGTTTCTGGAGAATTTTCCACTCAAGGTGGTCTTACACTCCTTTGTTCTCTTACTACATTATAGAATTACTATAGTCTACCTTCAGTACATTTTCAAATAAATCTATTTGTAAGCTGCTTGAAGGCAGGGACAGTCTTATTTCTGCCCCCCTCCCCTTTATGTCTTGGCTTAGAGTTTGCACAGAAAAGCACTGAAATTTTCGCTGGGTTGTGCGTATTTGTAGGCATATTTATCTAGACCTCTTTCTTTTGAAATGCAGTTAATTCCAGGGTAGAGGGAAAATTAGCACAAAATCTATAATAAAGGGAAGTTCACTAATAATTACACTCAAGGTATAACAGAAAGAGTGGCCTAGACATTTCTGTTCTTCCAGTCTTGCTACTTACTGACGATGGCCAGAGCAAGTCACAACGTCTCTGTGCAAATGGCTGCTATACTTCCAGGCAACAACTCTGTATCCCAGGCAGGAAGAAGATAAAGGGACAAGAGGAAAGGCAAAAGCAAGAGAAGCAAGGGGCTACTTCAGCTTTTTTGAGAAGAGACATTTCTTCCAGTGACTTCCACCTTACACCTTCCTGGCAAGAACTCTGTATTATGGCTATCTAACTGCAGGCCTATCTATGAAGGCAAGTGTTTTCAGCTGGGCACATGGCTACTGTGGACAAAATCAAGGTTCTGCAAGTAAGAAATAAAGTGAAATGGATGCCGATACACGATAAGTAGAGCCTGTCACAACTTACAAGGAAGACAGTGACATTGCTACTGAAAATGTAGCATGAAAACGACAACAGTAAAACAAAGCTAGAGAATAGGACATCAACTAACAAGAGAAAAGCCTCACAAGACTGCATCAATCACTGGGCAGAGAAGTGGCAGATGAACTCCAGTGGAAAGTATTAGCTAATGTTTTTCTTTAGTACTGGGAAAGTATACAAGACATTTTGCTCACAGAATTCAGATTATACCTAGTGTACTGTGGATATTCAACAATTAAAACCAAAGAAAAGTTTCTCACTTAGATCATTAGAAAGTGATCCTTAAAGACATTAGTCTAATGGATTACTCTGCCAAATAGGGCACAAAATGGAAGTGTTATGATAGAAAGCATTGTGACCTTTCTTTTTAAATTAATTTATTTTAACATTTATTTAACAAGCAATTATTGAGCATTCCTATGTGAAAAGTACCATGCCAGATTCTAGAGCCTAGAAGAGGAAGAACAACACAAAGTTGGATTAGGCATTATCACTACCTGCAAAAGAGGTTATAATAACGACGGAGAACATATATGAAGGCCTGGACCAGAAGGAGGGATGAGAGAGGGATGATGCTGAGTGAGGGCAGATTCCAAATAGGACCATGGGTGCTGGGCATCTGTTCCTCTAACACTGCCCCAGGGACAGCAGGAATAACCTTCCCAGGTCTGGTTGGTGTATTTTACAGGACATCTAGCCCTTTACAAACACGTGCTGTGCCTGATGTTTGCTCCTTATATATACTTATGTCGCTGTGGACTCTTGTGTGTTCTCAGCGGTTAGTCAACACTTGATTAATGTCACAAATAATAGCGTACTCATTAAAAAAAAAAAAACCCAGTCAATGACCTTTAATTTTAAAAAGTAACATGCTCAAACCAGCAAATTTAGAAATATAGAAACATACAAAGGAGAAAAACCCCATAATATTATAACCCAGAGAAAGCCACTATTACCATTTTGGTATATTCTCTTTCTGTACTGTTTTGTAGCCTGCTTTTTACCTTTCATATATCATGAATATTTTCCTGTGACAATAATGACTCCTCTACTGACAACATGATTTTTAATGGTTGAACTGCAGTCCATCATATGGTGTACTGTAATTTATTAAACCAATTCCATGTAATTAGACATTTAGGTTGTTTCCAATTACTTGATGTTCTAGGAGCTGTACTGGCTTATTTCCTTAGAATAAACTTCTCAAAAGTGAAAGTTCTGGGCTAGAACTCTGCATGCACATTTTCAAGATTTTTGAAAAATAACTGTCTGTTTTTAATTATAAAAATAATAAATGTTCACTATATAAAATTTAGAAATAAAATCAGGTCAAAAATATTTTGGTGAAGAACAATATAGTCTTTTTTCAATGCTCATATGAAATACATATATTTCAGAAAGTAAGAGCTTATTGTATGTACTGTCTTAAAGCCTTATATTTCCCTTTAAAGTATAAATATCTTCTGATAGCCATTGTTCTTTTATAAACATCACATTAATGGCTGCATATAATCCATTGTGTGATAGTAGCTTAGATGTTTAACCTGGTTCTCAATTTTGTGCTTTTATAAACAAGTCTGCAATGAACACCCTTGAACATTTTTATGTATGTTTATTTTCTTAAAGTACATTTAAAGTTGAACTGCTAAATCAAAGGACATTTGCAATTACAGTTTTTGTTACCTTTTCTCCAAGCTTACCTCTAGAAAGATTGTACTAAGCAATATACCCACTTGCAGTGTGTGGCCACTTCCTACACTTTTGTCCAACACTGAGTATTTTCATTTATTGCTGCCCAACCCTTTCAGCCTGATAAATTCCAATTTATCTTTTAAGATGTAATTCAAATAGCACCTCCTTGAGAGACCTTCTTTGAATACCAGTTTCCTTTCCAAGTATAGTTACTGCTCCCCACACTGTGCTCTCACGACAGCATTTATATTCCTCATTTTTAGTGCTTATAAGTAGTCAGATTATTTATTCAGATACTGTCTTTTCAATTAGACTGTGTGCTTCTTGGAGGAAAAGGTCATATCTAATTCACTGCCACAGTCCTAGTACCTAGCTGTGTCTAACACACACAAAGCAACAACAACTACCTGTTGGATGAATGTACAGATTACTGCCAGAACTTCCCATGTTTTCCTACAGAAAATGCTCCAAGCTTGTTTTCAGATTTTAATGCTTGATGTAACGTGCTGTATAATAATCTATAGGTATTATAAAAATAGGAAGTGTTTGAGATTTTTGATGTGTAATCTAGTGGGAAGTACTCATTAGTAATCTTTGCAGAAGGAAAAACAAGTAAAATATGGGGAAATTTAAATATAATTACATTATACTAATGTTATAACATAACACTGCAATCTTTCCAAGTCTGTAAAACATCAAGAATTCCACCTTTATTATAAAAAGCTTGAAACAGGAACATCTTTGTATGTACATCTTGCTCTTCCTTCCTAGAACTGTCCTGATAATGGAGAGGAATGCATTTGTTTACATTAGTATGGGTCAGACTAATTAGGATGCCTGTCAAAATCTTCCTGTCTCATATTATTCCTGAAACTTTGATAAGCCCACTTATTTCAAACCCAGGGCAACAGAGAAGATAAAAACAAAAGGAATTATCATAGCTTGTGGGAAAATCTACAGGTCAAATGACTCAGGCTCTTCAATCTCCTGGAGCTTTAGAATTATTGGCAACAGAATTTGTAAGGTTGTCTCTCATTGGAATTGTTTTTCTGCAAACTCAGCATCCCTGTGAGTGAAGAACTAATTTTGTTTTAAATGGTTTATCTAGACCAAATTTAAACACTTGGACATTACAGGTTACAGTATAAGCATTCCTTTTATGTTTGAAATCTTTTTTTTAATGTTTGTTTTCATTCTTGTATTGATTGTAGATTAGAACTCAGAGTAGGAAATTAACAGTATGTCCAATAGTTTCTCCTCACTGTTTTCCTAGATTGGGCACTATCAAAATTTACAGACAACTAGGAACTTATGATAAAGCTCTTTAATCCGAAATAGTTTCTTTCCAAAGAACCATTTTAAGTGATGACCATAATGTGAGTGATAAGAAAACTGAATGGGTAAAGGGTTTATAGCCATTTAGAATGGACCATTAGGGTCAATACAGAAAAGAGCAACTGCTTAATTGTTTTTCTTCTTTTTTAAAATTTAACTATGCATTTTCCAAAGTGACAGCTAAAAATGTAATGGAATGCTCTTTCAATATAAGTACAGAAAAGCATAAATTCAAGAGGCTAAGTGGTAGACCAGAAAATAAATCACAGTTCTTAGATTGGGGTTCTAATGCATCCGCAAGTTGATTTAAAATAATCTGGCCCATGTAGAAAATTTTGCCTTGTAAATCTCTTTTAATCTACATGTTCCCCTTCATCCCTTACTTTTCCTTATAATTTATCTGTTGAAAAATCTAGGCTTTTTGATTGTTACAATTTCCTACTGTCAGCACTTTGCTAATTGCATACCCACAGGGAAGTTCAACAGGTTCTGTCCTTTTCCCCTTGCAAATTGGTAGTTGGACCCAAAGACTTGATGACTCATATTTGCCTTTTTTATGCCTCAGTTTCTTAATTTGAAACCATAATTTGAAACCACACATGAAAGTATTGCAGCTCACTGGGATGTCTGTACTTATTACTGCAGAAGGAGCAGGGGCTAAGAATAAGCATGGAGAGAGTGTGCTCAGACCCTGCAATTGCCCAGCTTCTGGTCAATTGCATGATCTCAGACAAAACCTCAAGCTCAAGCTTTCTCACTTATAAGACAAAGATACCACTCACCTCATGAGATTGCTATGAGGGTTAAATGGAGCAACACATTCAAACAAGATTTTTAAACTGTAAAGTGCTATAAAATCATACTAGTCATCATTATTCATTACCAGGGGCTTAAATAGTTTTATAATTAAAAGTTTTAAATGTCTTGGAGAATTAATTTCTTAAGAAAGATTAGATATGGCATTGACACAAAACAAGGAGATGATTTATTGACTTAACGAATACTTGCGAAGGAATAAATGACAGCCTCCCAGCCCCGCCCAGAAACTTACAGCCGTATGACTCAGGAGCTGAGTTCTGTAGGATGAGAGCTTGTAAGCTTCTAGCATACACAAACATCACAGTACCATTTAAACAACTCACTCCAAAGCCACTCATCAAAATGTCGAGTAATGATTTATAGCAGGTGAATACTGAAAAAAAATGCTGATTTTTATTTACCTTTCAATCTGTGCAAATCCATTAACTATGGATTCTAATGCTCTTCTTCAAAGCACTTTGCCAGGTCACTTCCCTTCTTCCACTCCACATCCTGTTTTCTCTGAGCTTCTCATAAATTTACTTGAGGGTCCTTCTGCCTATTCACCTACCTCACACCTCTGACCTTCTCCTCAGCCACAGCCAATGTCTGAGCCTTCTTTTCTTTTTTCTCTTGCCCACCCAACTTATGTCCAATCCATCTTTCAAGAAGTTTCTGAAATACTATTTCCAGGTTGTCTTGACCATGTGGTTAAGAAGAAGCCATTCTGAGTTTTATTCTCCTTTATGGAATCCACTAGCTACATAAAGCCATTTACTTATTTTTAATTTTTTAAAATTAACTTTTTACTGGAGTACAAGTTGCTTTACAATGTTGTGTTAGTTTCTGCTGTACAGTAAAGTGAATCAGTTATACGTATACATAAATCCACTCTTTTTTTTTAGGTTTCCTTCCCATTTAGGTCATCACAGATCACTAAATAGAGTTCCCAGTGCTAAATAGTAGGTTCTCATTAGTTATCTCTTTTATATATAGTGGACCAATCTCCAATTCGTCCCACTCCTACTACATGAAACCACTTAGATTAACCAAAAATATATATATTTTTGGCCATGCTGCACAGCTTGCAGGATCTTAGTTCCACAACCAGGGAATGAACCCACACAACTCAGGAGTGAAAGTGCAAAGTCCTAACCACTGAACTGCCAGGGAAATCCCTAATTTAGCCTCAGTCTTGCTAGTCACATTTTCAAGTACTCAGTAGTGACATATGGTAGTGGCTATACTATTGCAGAGTGTAAGTATTATAGGACACTTCCATTATTGCAGGAAGTTTATTGGATAGCACTGTGCTGCAGCCCATTTCCTCTTCCTCTTCTATACAGTCTTGGAAGACAATGTGGAAGAAATATGTAAGCTTTGAAATTAGATGCCCTTTAGCTTTTGAATATTGGACTTAAAAGTGACTATATGAAACTGTATAAGTGCTCTGCACAATGCCTGTCAGAGGGTAAGTGCTCAGTGAATGGTAGCCATTAATACAATACTGCTTTCCCAAGTAACTCCAGAATCTCTAATTTTCCTTTTAGCAGTGTATACAAGAATCTGCAGAAGCAACAGCAAATGTTACTTCCTTTTCTGCGAGGCTGTGTGGCATATTCGAAAAGTTATCGACTTTGCATGTATAAAGACTTATTCAAACCCTCCTCTGCCACTTTATTATCTTAGGACCTTGAGCAAATTAATCTCTGGTGCTCAGTTTCTTGATCTGTAATATGGGAACACTAATACCTACACTGCACAGTAGTAATGATGATTAGAGATAATGTATGTAAAATACGATGTCTCGCATATGGTAGGCATTCAAGAAATTTATTATAGAAAGCAGGTACTATTAATTCACCTTATAGAGTGCCATGTACTCAACATAGTTGCATATTAAGTGATTGTTGCTCTTGGTAATGAAGGTCAGGCTAGTAAATCTTTTGTAGGGTGACATTTTGCATCGTTTTAAGAGTTTTCCCTCAATACGGCTTTCTCTAGTATTCCTACAGTGCAGCTAAACTAAAGTTTTTCTCTATGGTATTATTAATTCTGCTCATAATAGTTCTCTTAAATTTATGTAAGAAAAAAAATGAGTATTCACAATCATCAGACAGGCTTTAATTTACCGTTATCCAGTAGTTTTTACTACTATGAAGACACTTATGGAGTGGCATGCTGGATTGGAATTGCAAAGATTGGCATGAAGAACTGTCACCATCACTATCACCAATGAAGGCTGCAGCTTAAAATTATGCCCAGACAGCAAGTCTGAAATTTCTGCCTTCAGAGAAAAACTTAAAAAAAAAAAATCACAGTATTTTTAAAAACAGAGATTAAATGCATATATGAAAAGTTGGAGGGTAGAAGGAAGGAGAAGGAAGCATTTTGTATCCTTAGATCCTCTTACAAATTCATGCTGTCAGGAGAAGGGCAAACAAGCATTGAGTCTCTCGTTGCCAGTAGTTGGTACTCCCTAAGTGAGAGTACATTTCAAGCAGTTGTTCTACCGGCTTGCTATGTCTTGTTCCTTCATCTGCTAGAATGCTTGTGGGTCTTTCTAAAATATCCTTGGAGAAGTAGGTGGAAAGTGGTGAACCAATTTAGTATCTAGTCACTCCCCAGGAAAAAAAGAGTGACCAAGTAATCAAATGAAGAGAGCTCTGAGTTCAAACACCAGGATCATCCCATGGCATGGATTTTGTTATCACTGAGCATAATTCCTTTATCTCTTAGAGACAATCAACCTTCAGCCAGGGGAGTGTAACCTTAAAACCTCATAACTCAGTTTAACATAGCGTTACAGTTTGGGGTGATAGCTGTCAGTGCCGGGGCTGATACAATCAGTCTGAGGGAACCTAGAACAAAGAGTGGTGGGTGAAGAGCATGTCACCTCTGTGCACATTTGTTTCCCTGATGAACAACGAACTATTAGCTGCAGAGAAGGCATTATCTAGGTGAAGAATGATGCTGATTATTTTAGTTGCCTCTCCTGCAATTGTGGGGTAGAACAGAGGGTCTCAGTGAGGTAAGCAGCAGGTTTTTTACTGTGATGCTGAGGATTTTTTTTAAAATTAAGTTTAATTTGGAAAGGTATATAGACACATAGCTCTTCTTCAACAGAAACCAGAAATCAATTTGAGATATAGACCTCTTTTTAACCTCTGTTCTTACTTCATTAAATCAAAAAGTTTTACAGTACTGAATCATATAAGACTTTAAAAAGTCTAAAGGCTTAAACAATTAGTGTTGGGTTAAACAACAGATTTTATACAAAATTCAAGAAGAACTTGTTAATAAAACATCTGAAGGGGGAAATAATATATTCATTGAGCATGTAGCTTTCTGAAGGAACATGCACCATCTTCAAATTTTAATTCTCAATAAATTTAAACTTCAATTGTGAACTTCTACATAAAATATTACTCCTAAATTCACCTTCCCAATAAAGTTGTTTACCACTTAACAGAGTCTTGTCATGTTATGTTTTAAATTAATAATTGCTGTCATTGACTCTAAGTAGAAATGCAACCTGTAAAGTATTAAAAAAAAAAAACTACTCATAATTTTAGTTTGCTCTTAAAACTACAAGTATTTTAAATTACATTTCTTATTTCAAAATATTTTTCCTTAATTTCACTATTAGGCAGAGTTCATGATATTATTACATCTTTAAATAATTTATAACTTTTATAAAAGAATAACAATGTTAACTCTTCTTTGAATGCAGATTTTCTGGTTTTAGATGTAAAATTTTATTTTTATTTTTGCTGAATATGTTTATTTTTATCATTTCTTTTCACATGTCTGGATCTGCTGGATTATAGACTTATAATTTAAGTTAGCATCTTAGAAATCCAGGAACTTTCATACAACAAACTCATTAAAATATATTTCAGAATCTGACTCAGATAACAACATAAAATATCCACTTTTATCATTTAAAAAATGACCAGCATATTTCATTTTAAAAGGATAGTAAAAGTTTCTTAATCAAAAACTTCTTAGAGGTTTTTTACCACATGGATTTACTGCAAACTTGCTGTATCTGCCAGGCCAGTAAACCTACCAGCCCCTTTAGTCAATATCTCACATTGAGATGCCATGTTTTAAGAATCTTCCTGATCAGGTAATATTATAGAATATATTCTTTTCTAACCCTATAGACATACCTTTCAAGGGCACATTTATAAGTGCTGGAAGGACTGAGGAAAAATAAAACCCATACTGTTTTTTAGAGTTTTAAAATATTCTTTATTGGAATTTCAATAATTCATTTAGCAGAGTGTGCAAAAATTTTTATAGAAATCTTTTCTTAATTTTACACTTTTGCCATATGTTGAAAATCATATTTAATATGGTCTTATATCTTCTAGACTGAAAGACAGAATATGTTAGACTTTGTCAGTGATAACTTGGGTAAGAGTTTAAAGAGCATTGTAACTAAATCAGAACTCAGTTTTCACCTATTCCATATAGGAGAAGTAAACAAAGTCCTGAAAGCTTTTCCTAATTCTGATTTCTATAGTGCTAGACCAGGATCCCTGCAACACTCTGAACAGTGATTCATACTGTAACAGTCATAATAGCAACACTAGTAACAATCATAAGTGAACTGTAAAATGTGCTGTAAATACTAACTCAACTGTTAGAATTAACCTGTGCAATTCCAGAAATTTCACCTTAACTAACTTCTTAAAAAGAGTATAAGAAACAACAAAAATGCTAAGGAAGGCCACCACCAGAAACAAAATGCAAACATCCTAAAAGTTTATAAATTTATGTACTTTCGCAAGTTAGTCTGCATTTATTTTTGCTAGACATATTTAGTGTAGTAACCTAGCCTTCTTAACTAAATTGAAATTAATATCAATTGTTCCAACAGTTGTGCTAAATTTCTTTGCACCCAATATGCAAAATCCTTATTCATACACGTACCTTTCTCTCTCATTTAGATAAAGCTGGGACTTAATACAGCTGAAAAATGTCTTTCCACTGGTAAGACAAGTTATATATATTGTCTCTTAACATGAAATGAAACATATTTTTTAAAAAGTTAATATATATTTAGAATTATATTATGATTTGATAATTTATCTGTGGAACAAATATAAAAGCAGTGAAAAGTTGTTTTTTTGGAAACCAGGATTTAAACAAGTGAAAAAGACAGTAAGAAGTTTCTCTGGCTCCTTTTTATGTCTTATCCTAAATGAAAAGGGTATTTTAAGGAACTCTAAATTAAGAGAGAAACACTTAAAAACAACATTATCAAATTTAAATAAATTTGTTATTCTTGAAGAAACAACATGCAAATGATTTCGCAGGACAAGCTCCTTGAATTGACCTGGTGTTCCTTAGAAAAATTCAGAAAAAATTCTTGCTTTACAAATGAAAGCATTTGTAATATGGAGTGAAAAAGCAAGGAAGAAGTAAGTAACCTGCCTTATTTTCAGCTTTAAAGATATGACAAGGAAAATAAAAATTATTTATAATGACATTTAATAAGAACACAGATGAGGTTTTCTAGGAAAATCTCTTCTATCCTATACTTTGACAACGATCACAAAACTCCAACAAACCTTCTGACACCTCCTTATACCTACAAAGCCAAATATTTGCAAACAGTTTCTATATCACAATGTATCAACTGTAACCATCCAACAAATTGGCTGTTTTAATTTCCCTAATTTTAATGCTAAGAGAAAGAATACAAAATCTTAAACTGATTAATAAATTTGAGTTAATAAACAGTTTTTCTAAAATGAATCTTTTTCCAATAGCCAAGTAAACACTTACCTTGAAGTAAGAAAGCTACACTTAAAAGAGCTCTGTGAAAGTATATATGCTTAATTTAAAATCAATAGTTCAAAGAACATGTGCCTAAGAGCAGTTGTAATTTTTTGATGACCAAACTAATTGAAACAGAAACAGGTATAACTAAAGGCCATTATCTGCATCTCTACTCATAATTATAAGCATGTTACAAAGTTTTAAACAAACTCCACAGTTTAGTCTGTCTCATGAAAAGTATGGCCTTAACATGAAAAAATCAGATCCAGCCTGAAAAACCTGACCACAGATTAGGAAACAGGGGTATATAAGATCCCTCAACCTGACCACAGATAAATCTCAAAAATGTTGTCAAATTATTATTTTTCTAAAAGTGTAAAAACTAGACTTTTACTATGAAGATCCATAAATGCTTTGTTATTAAGAGATTCCATCTTTAGGTTTGTTAAATTTTGTCTTCAGATATTCAAAGGAATGTCAATACTAAAAATTAATAAATAGCTGAGATTAAAATTGTATTCATACATCTTAAGGGAGAAGCACATAAAGTGAATTAATTTCCCTGTTTGAAAAAAACAATTATCATCTCTTCAAATGGGGGAGAAAAAGAGAATCCGTCAAAACTGCCAGTTCTCTATTTAATATTTAAGTCATTATGCTATTCTTACCTATTTCACCTGTGAAACCCCTTCTCATCTTGTTCTGCTATGTCCACGCCACTCTTCTCTTGTACTTCCTCCGTGAATATAATATTAAATCCTCTCTTTTAAAATTAAAAATATTTAATATTAAAAATCATGGTCTCTAATTTATTTCTAGAGCTCTTAGAATTGCTAAACAGGACCCCATTTTTTTTCATTAGAATGTGACTTGAGCATAAAGGCAGTCTACCTCAACCATTATTCAAGTTTTTCAAGTAGCTTAAAAAAAAACTACTGAGGGGCAGTGTTTAACTTTAATCTATCTTTTCACCTCCTGGATTGCCATGTAAGGCATATTAATAGCAACTCTTCATTGGTTCTTATCTCTAGACCAACTATTCCAAGGAAGAACAGAAATGTTACTTTTAATGGCCTCCTAGAAAAACAATTTTGTGCTACATGTAGAAGTTTTTTCCATAGGCAATACACTTGAATTCATCTGCATGCCAGTTCAATCTTCCCTTCATCTGTTTGCTACTTACTAGACATTTATGTAAATATAACTGAAATTCACAGAAGGCATGCTACAATAATATATTATAAAACTAATAATTTGTTATAGGAGATAAAGGATATCTGTTTAAATCTGTTAGAAATGCTAACAATATCCATTTTTAATGGAAAAGAAAAAATTACCTGCAAATTTGGTTTAAAATTCATATTCAAGCCTCCCTCATTTATTTAAGAATATAAACCCTCAAGATTATGGTTTTACTTGTCCTCCTCCTGACTTGTGTAATAAGAATATACTGAAATGACAGTTGTTAAGAAATTAATATTTTTTAGGTTTTAGGGCATTAATAAAAGAATAGGAACTTCTCAGATCTGAGTGTGTGTTTGTGCTTGAATATATATACATACACATGGCAATCCACTCCAGTATTCTTGCCTGGAGAATCCCATGGACAGAGGAGCCTAGTGAGCCACAGTCCGTGGGGTTGCAAAGAGTCGGACACGACTGAGCGACTAACGAACAAACGATACAATATATATGTATATATGTGTGTGTGTGTGTAATTTTTATATGACGTAGTCTATAATTTTTAAATTGTTGGATTCATTCCCTATATTCACATGTTGAGAATTTATGTATCTTATAGCCTTGGATCATTTTTAAAACAAAACAATCAAGTTCAAAAGTAATATTTTCTTTTACCACAAGAGGGGGCTAGAGAATTCTAATCTCTTCTAAGGTCTATAAAACCCTTTTAACTGCTACTTTATAGACATTCAATTACAACAGGCCATAATACATTAAGGCATTAAAATACACATATATCCCAACATATGCCAAAGCAAGAACTACACTAGCGTGCCCACCAGATGATCACCAACACCAACATCAAATAAACACTTAGGCGTCTTCAAGAGGTTTATATGAGATTTTACACTTTAGTCAGCTCTTTTGATTAGGTGAACCCTTTGGAATGGAAATATCAAGGAATGTGATAAAATGCCCAAGAAGTGGAGAATATGACAGGAGAAGAGTGAACTAAGGATTAAGAGAACTGAAATTTATGTAGTTTGGAAAAGTGAAGACTCTAGGGATGAATGTTCACAGTCTTTAAATACCTTCTAAAGGTAACAATATAAATGAATTAGGGGAATTATCCAGTCTCGGAAGATGGTATAGAAGAGAGCAATGGCCTGAAACTAAGGAAGGAAAAGTTTAGGTTAGACATGAAGAATAAATTAGTAATAATAGTTGGGCGGGAAATATGTCCTGCAAAGGAAGGATACAGAGCATAATGGCTATATTTGATAATTAATTAAATGAGATATTAGTAAGAATGATGTGAATTCATTAGAAGGGCTAGATTAGATAACTCAAGTGATTTTTTTTTCCCCTAAGCTGTGACAATCTCTAGGCTCAACTACGTACTTGGATATTCATAAATGTCTTTCAATGATGATAATGGTCATTTGTAGAAAGGAGTGCTCATGATCCCAGTTAACCCTATGTTTTTTTGATTAAAACAAAATCTGGAGTATTATTATGAAGTAACATAATTACAAAATTAACCATTAAAATGATGCTTATCTCATAGAGAATTCCATTAAAATAAACTATACCATATAAGCTACGGTATAAGCTATAGCTGATAAACTATACCATATAAGCTATACCCTAACAGCTCATAGAAATGGGTCCACAAATAATTGGCTAAAGGTTTCTATAAGTGAAAATTTTCCATGAAGGAACAACTCCCCTATAAATCCCAGTTTTACAAGCCAGAGAAACCACTTTGTATAATCTTTCCCTCTAGACTAATGTATCTGGGTTTAAGCTACTTAGGGCCTAACATAAAAAAACCTGTCACTCAAAGTCAGAAAGGCAGTGTAGAGCATAAGTGTAATTATAGTTTATGAATTCAACAATCTTCCCATAGTAGACAATAATATTCTAGATTAACATGTTTCAGCATTGTTTTAAACAGCATTACTAACATTTACTTTTTACTCGAAAAGCCAGAGTTCTATGACAAAGCAAAAGAATTTATGGCTAGAAGAACAAAGATCACCAAAGCATGAAGAAATCACTCTACATATACACTTACATATATATACAACAAAAATATATAAAGCATAATATATATTAAGTATAAATATAAATTTATGCCTATATAAATTAAGTATATGTATCTACATACTTGGCCTGAAAGTTTTATGCTTAAACAAAATTCTTTCACATTTAAGTGAATATTAAACTTTGAGATAAAAATGGTCAATGGCTTTGCAGCTTGAAGAAAAATGGTCTGCCTTTAACTCAGTTTTATATATATATATATATATATATATATACATATATCAGATAACTATATCACATTAGCAACCAAAACACTGTATATCATTTTGCCACCACTGTAATGACCACACTAACAACTTCAATAATCACATACTAGGACTTTCATACTACCACTACACTCATTAACTCATTTAGAATTTGTAAAGAAACAAAAAATATTTGAGGCAACATAAAAAAGCTTAATCTCATCAGCCAAATCACTCACTTAAAAATCAACTATTTACATTTAAAAATGGCCACTGTTACTTCACTACTAATTAGAGTAGAAGCTCAATAAATGTTGACCTTTCAAAGAATGGGCTTTTGCTCATATTGCTAGTGTGCAAAAATTTCTAAAATCACGTTGGCTACAGCAAAGGCCAAATCTTATCCTGACTTTCTTTCTTTCTTTTTTTTTTTTTCTGACTTTCTTTCAAACTACTCTTTCTTTCAAACTACTCCAACCAATTGTTTTTTTTTTTTTTCCTGAAAACTCAGTCCTTCAAACAGCACTTGATTATGTACCATATACCTTATTGTGGGGGTGTTCAGTCTTCTCTCTTCAACTAGATTATTTACTTACTAACCAAAGGAATCGCACCTTACTTCTTTTTGTATCCTCCACTCATCCTCTAAATTCATAACTGAATAAGAGCATTCAATATGGGAATTCAATAACTAACTCTTCATTGGCAGTCTATTAAAATCTATAACATGGACAAAAAGGCCAAAAAAGATAATGAATTAGTTCTCTGTCAAGTCAATTCAGAAACTAATTATATGCTATTCACAATTTTAATTGTCCGAATTTATGGAGCCCTTTGAAATTCTTTATAAAATACTGCTTCCAAATCATTCTGGGAAGATAACATATATAGGCCAGAGAGACACACATGTCTGAAGAACTTGACTAAAACTTCTGAAAAATAGCTTAATGCCCATGGCCAGGCAAAGCTATCTGGGCCCGCACTGAAAAGCATGCTGAGATCAGGCAGGTGAGGAAAGTACACAGTATGGGGTCAGGGGAGGCTGTGCCCAGGTCTTGGTTTTCTTACTGATTCTGTCTTGTTGACCATAGGACCAGGCACTTGACCTTTTTAAAAATGTAGTTTCCATTTTTGGAAAACAGAGATTAGATTGGGTGATTACCAAGTCTCTTCCATGTCTAAACTGCCATGGTTTTAATGTTAAAATGTGGGTTAAGTTTGCAAGGAGTTTTTCCTAGTGAAAGAAGCATTATGGAAGCTATCCAACAATCAACACATGCGAGAGTGCTTTACTAAAGCACTGGACAGAAGGTTAGAGTTTAAATATGCACCAACAGCCCAAACACGCTTGGCTGAAGAATGAAAAATGAGTAGTTCATAGACAGATAATTGTTATTGTTTTTTTTATTCTTCACAAAACATGTATAATCCTTGGTAATCATTTGTTTAAGTTATATAAATTACTGTCAACTTTGAAGCCCAGTTTGTCATCTTCATCTGTGATTTATACCAGACTATATAAACGACATGATGTCTTAGATCTAATAAGACATTTATCTTCATGAAGGAGGCCACTGCAATCCTGAGTGACAGCTTACTTACCCTTATCACAGTTAACTCAACACTGAGTCCTTAATTTCTCCCAATGATCTGAAATCTGATGGACTCACCTGAAGCCAACAAAGACTTGTTCAGAAATCTACCATGCTCATGAAAGTAGGTGTTTTACAGTAGGAATTTATTCTTTGACTCTCAAAACACAGACATAGAAACCAGTTTTGTGCTCTTCCACAGCGTACACTCTAAATACACAGACATAACTTCTGTTAGGTTTGACAGGAGTCATATGCCTTATTAAAGAAAAATATACCCGCAAGCAATAAAGATAAAAGCAAATAACTGAAGAATAAAAATGAAATGAGATAAATGCTTGTTTGAATGTATGTATGTTTATTTATATAATCATATATGGAGAGGGACTATTTGAGTCACTTCTATTATCATCATATAATAGAATAAGAAGGTACTAACAACCCTAAATATGTTCATATAGTTTATGGAATTTAAGAAAAATACACACGAAGAATGTAATGTGCTTGACCCCATCAGTGAGAAGGAAGCAAATAGCTTGCTGTTTTTAGGCCATTAACTCTTTCAACCTACTAGGGTACCAATGACTGAACTTGCAATAGCTTTCTAACATTCCAAGTAAAGCAGCCATAAAACACACACATTTTCCTCCAAAGCTGTCAGCAGTATTCAGCCTAAGGTTTACCTGATCAGAGGGGTCACTTACCACTAATCACTGCACCATTAATTCACACAACCCATAAGTATGTGCAGTTTATTTATTATGTGAAACAATATAATTTATATAGTAAAATCAGGCCTTACACACAACTCACAGCAATGAGGTCTCAAACTGGCTTGTGAACCAACATTTTTTTATCTTCACTGAATATAAAATCTATCAGGGGTGCTATGAGTAGACTTGCTATGGTTTTGCCAGTAGTCATGTGTGGAATGTGAGAGGTGGACCATAAAGCAGGCTGAGCACTGAAGAACTGACGTTTTCAAATTATGGTACTGGTGAAGACTCTTGAGAGTCCCTTGGACAGCAAGGAGATCAAACTAGTCAATTCTAAAGGAAATCAACCCTGAATATTCATTGGAAGGACTGACGCTGAAGCTAAGGCTCTAATACTTTGGCCACCTGATGCGAAAGACCCTGATGCTGGGAAAGATGGAGGGCAGGAGGAGAAGTGGGCAAGAGAGGATGAGATGGTTGTATGGCAACACCAATTCAATGGACATGAGTTTGAGCACACCCGGGGAGATAGTGAAGGACAGGGAAGGCTGGCGTTTTGCAGTCCATGCTGTCGCAAAGCGTTGGACACGACTGACTGACTGAACAACAACAAATCCTCCAGTTATCATTACAAAACATTAAAAAATGTTTTTAAGAACTGTTAAAAATGAAGCCATAAAAACTGATTCTCTTTATTTTAAAAATATTCTGTTTTTTAATATATCTTTCAGAAAAGGCATGGAGTTGAAAATGGCCACTGGTACATTAACAAGTCTACAATTTCTTTTAAATCAAGTAGCATATAAATTGGTCTATAAAGGCTCTTCACTTAATCATTTTTACTCTTCTCCAATGATGGTTACAGGTTTTTACTTTTCCAATTCTATTTTTCATTTTGCTGGAGAACAAGAATGCTTTATAACCTTTAACATCCAGATGTAAAAATAAGTTCGAAAAACATTCTTCCTCATTTCTTCCCAGATATATCTAACCAATACCATTTATTACCTTTTCCTTAATTAGAAGGTAATAATACATGATACATAATATTAATATATTATTATAGATTTCTGGTTTCTTCACTTAAAATCATTTTATTTAAAAAATTTTTCTTCCAGAAGGAGTCACTGTAACCTTCTACAGAACTCTTTCCCTAACCCATCTTTAAAAAATTTATATATGTGTTGTTTAGTCACTAAGTCATTTCTGGTTCTTGCAACCCCATGGACTGCAGCCTGCCAGGCTCCTCTGTCAATGAGATTTCCCAGGCAAGAATACTGGAGTGGGTTGCCATTTCCTTCTGCGAAAGATCTTCCCCATGCAGGGACTGAACCAGCATCTCCTGCCTTTGTGGGCAGATTCTTTACCCCTGAGCCACCTGGGAAGTCCCAGGTTCCCAGGGACTTCCCACGGGGGTTCTTCGTAATTATATATCCATTGTATATTTTGGACAATGAGAGCAATCAGATTTTGAGTTTCATAGTTGGCTGGCTTTTGTATAGTTACTGTATTGAATGCTTCATACTAAAAAATTTTTCCTTCAATATAGTAGAAACTATGTCTTCCTAAATCTATAAATCTAAGTTTTATTACTTGTTAGCAAGTTTTCATTCCTGATTATGGGGTTACGCTCTTGTTTGTAGGTATCTCTCCTTAGGCTAGAGCCTGACATTCTCAGACTGAGGGCAATTTACAAAGGAAGAGGAGAAGGAATTGTGATTAGGTAGCAACATGCTCTCATTTTTATGCATGGTTTAGCATGTAACCTTGGTTTTCATTTTATGCTGTGCACCTGGTCAGGTTTCTATATTCTTCTAGATCTCTTTGTAGTTTTCACAAAAGCATGACCCAAACACGACACGCACCATGGTTATTGCTTCTCATCACTGAAGTAATGGCCAAATGGGTCAGACTGTGTCCTTGCATAGTTGTACGTTTAGGATACTGATCTGGCTAGAGCTGGAAAGCAACCAAGCTGAAAAATTTTAGGACTGATCTTTCATTTTTCTAATAAAGATAAAAATTCCAAGTGTTTAAAATAATGTTACTATAAATAAAAAATTTTTTAAATCTTTTGTTGCTAATAGATCACTGTAGCTATCTCATCAGCAAATGAAGACACTGTCCATTTGTCAACATATTAATAGTGTGTTTTCCCAATGAGATAGTCAGCTCCATGAGGGCAAGGACCGTGTTTGACTTTTTACTGCCTTATAGTTTTGCATAGCATTGCCTTATAATCTCTAAATAAGTATTTGTTAAAATAATGAATAAATAACATATCAAATGTTACTGTTCTCTATAATGGTATAATCTAGTAAAATAGGATAGAAAGTTTACTTAAAATTTTAACATCTTTATAAGCGTCTCTTTAATTTCACAAGAAATGTACATATCTTTATTTTTCATGGGAAGGAAACAAACATTTATTGTGCCCATTATCCATCAGGCACTAGGCACTTTGCTAGATTCAATACTTTGCAGAAACATATCTTATCATCCTACAAGTAAACAAGTCTGCTCTTACCTCTACTATTAACAGTGACACTTTGGGAATTCTTTCAACTTTAATGTGCTTTGGGATTTTCCAGGTAATAGGTTTACCTCTCTCAACACTAATCACTTTCTTTAATTTCAACTATTTTTAATGAAAACATTTTAAATATACTATTTCCACTTAGAGGTCTTTCTGGCTTACTTATTGTATTCTCAGTTGTGTTTGGGAAAGCTGGAAATACTAAGTAAGTGACCTATGGATTAATGAGGTACTATTGTTCTAATTCTGTCAAGCATTAGATTGATCAAAAACAAACAAAACAAATTTTTTGTTTTGCACTGTTAATTTTGTATAATTATTAATCAGCTACCAATGTAATTATTAAGCTTTCAATCCAAATGATGTTTTTAGTATAAAAGCTTAGGTATTACTAATTGAGCTAGGATACAAAGCTCAAACAAAATAAACTGCTTTTGTGTGACTGAATCTATAGTTCTGTTTGGTGGTTATCAATTCAACGAAAATAAGAAAATACGAAATCACCAAAATGGCTAAATGAAATAAGAATTAATGACAAATTAAAAGGAGAAGGGAATGCAGCGATTATGAACACTTGGAAAATGCCAAAGTCGGAGGGAAATTTGGAAGCAAAATAAATACTAAGATCACAGACTAATAAAGAAAAATAAAGAATAATTTACCAACTTTACTCCCAATCCCTAAGTGAATAATAAGCTTCCAATTTAATATTCAGTTTAGTAGCATTTCGACATCCCCCCAGCACACACACACTGCAAAGGCACAAGAGAGACTTTGATAAGATAACCATGTGCATCAATGATGATCAAACCTTCTGTTCAAGTGGCCAAATGCCAGAAGAGGCACAGTGAACTCCCACCCCTGGGATATCTGAGCCTGAGCCAGAAACTGGCAGCCACCATGCCAAAAGTTTTATATTCATGTATCTTAAAAATTCATATACATGCCACTATATTATATACCAATGTGTTTCTAATATAATGTTTATAAGGGTTGAATTATTTAACTCTTCCCATTCCCAAATCTTCAAATAAAATGGATGTTCCAGGAAGATCTGCATTATGGTTCTTGTGATTTTCCCTTCCCCTTAGACAACACCAATATGGTCAGAGGGATGTGAGTATGGGTAAAAATGATATCCTATTATAATGTGATAAGCTCAAGAGTCTCAAATAATCCTCAATAAATCAATAATTCAATAATCATTAAACAAAAGCTCTAATTCTCATGAACTTCACTGAAGCTAAAAAATATGAAAGAAGGTTAAACTGGGCCCTGCAATCTTAAAAAGGTCTCTTAGCTTTTCAGCTACAGTTCTTATAGAAAGATCAATAATGATGTCTTCCTGCTCCAATATGGAATTAGTGTTTCCCTAAGTACATTAACTTGAGAACTATTGAATTATCTAGGAGGATAGCACCACAATGAAACAAATAGTTGTTCTTTGCAAACGAGTGATTACCAATACAGAGAACCTTCTGAAGGCTGCTGGATTGAAAATGACCAAAGGCAAAAAGTATAAAAGTATGGTCACCCTAAAGACAGAAAGATGACACTCACCCTCATCCTGATAATCTGGCAAAAAAGGTGCATCTGATGTAAAAGAAGGGCCATGAGTTCCACTGTGATTATCATCGGAGCTGTCCTGTCCAAGGTAATTTTCAGGTTGGTCTCCCCCTGAGGGACAAAAAAGAAAGGAAAAAAGGTCATACTTCTGACATCTTAATAAATGTCTTTGTAGATTCCTTCCAAAGAGTCGTGTCTGACTCTTTGCGACTGACTCTCCATGGTCTGTCCATGAAATTCCCCAGGCAAGAATACTGGAGTGGGTTGCCATTCCCTTCTCCAGGGGATTTTCCCAACCCAGGGACTGAACCTGGGTCTCCTGCATTGCAGGTAGATTCTTTTCCATCTGAGCTACCAGGGAAGCCCAGATTCCTTCGGTATTTACCAAATATATATATATCCATTAACGTAAGAGAAACATATAAATAATTTATAGAACCAACCTACCTGGATGGGAAATTTTCCATTCAACTAACTAGAACTGAGAAACTGTTAAAGTGAGGAGACCTTTTGCCACCAGAAAGAAATTTCCCCATCACACTTAAAATGAAAACAGTTATAAAAATATCCCATTAATTACAACTTGTACCCTGAATGCCTCTATTTCCAAATGAAATAGAATAAATTACACAAAGAGTTAAACTTCTATACATAATACAGTGTAGCAAGGTCAAGCGGAGAAGTTGGGGAGCCTGGTGGGCTGCCGTCTATGGAGTCGCACAGAGTTGGACATGACTGAAGCGACTTAGCAGCAGCAGCAAGGTGAAGATTCTTTCCTTTGCTAAAAAATAAGACAAGTAAAATTTGGAAAGAATCTGGACTATTCCAATTTAAATCACTACTTGTTTTACAATTTTAAGGAAGTTCTCTTTATAATTCTGGTTTACAACCTATGCAACCAACCTCTTAGGAATTCTAAAAACCCTAAGGAGGTAATATTTGTTCTCCAAAATTGCTTTGATGAAAGGTAATGTATATACAATTCTGAATAAGGCAATTAAAATAATGCTAATCTCTTTTGGGCGTTTTTGACACACTAGTGGATTATATTTTGTAGAAGTGGCCCATGCTATTACAACACTTTAAAAGGTTTAGAAAGAAGATGTTAGCTCATTCAGAAACCAGAAGAAAAGGCTCTGCACTGCAAATGGCTTTCCTCGAAATCCCCCAAACAGAGGTACAGTCTGCTGATAAAAAGATACCAACAGCTGCTCAGTTCATTTCACAAACATGAAAAGAGGATTTTCAACTGAATTTAATATTATCTCAAATACTAATTTCCAAAGGAAATCACCAATGCTAATCTCAGCAAACACTGTAGAGTTTTGGCCCTGGATTTCAACTAGGGAGCAGTGAAACCGAACAACCTACATAGAATCTGTATTGCCTCACTTTAAAGGTTTATTTCCTACAATTAAACTAGAAGGATAGGGAGGATATAAAATGATTAAAAGTGGAAAGCTGTAGCCTTCTCTTTCCATAAATTAGATGATCATATCTAGATTCCTCTGCAGACGCTCAATGATAGGTAGACGTCCATAACTGAGTTGAACACCTGCAGATACAGGACTTTAAAAATAAACTGTGAAGTTTGTTGTGGAGAATAAAAGTAAAATTAAAACAAACAAACCCTTCACACAACAGTCACTGGCTAGAGTAGGAAGAAATGCTGTGTTTTACTAGGTTACTTGATCAAGATACAAAGCTTATAGTTCTGCTAAAGTACTACTGAGAAATTTCTATTATAAGCAAAAAAATACTCAAATACTGAACTGAGGGCTAAAATTCTCAAATTTTACATCACTGCAAATCCACTGAAATGATATTATCAAGGCAATCTAAATGTACAGCCTGGCAGGCAACCTGAAAGTGAGCTGTGAGGTTAAAGGAATTTAAAAATTTTGAGTCAAACAAAGATCCAGTTAAAAAGTAGTCATATGGGTTGCCAAGCAAAATTTAAGATTTGTAGGACATAATGGGTATTATTTATCAACTGTCACTCCAGACTCAAAGTTTTCTGCTTGCTCCAGAAATCTGACAAATCTACTCTTACATATTCTAGCAGTGTAGGCTTTTTTTAAAAAAGCAAATCAGGAGGGGCTTTGCTTTGCTTTGTTATTTTAAATGAGCTTTTAAGTTTTGGAATAGTTGTGGATTTATTCTAAGTATTGCAAAGATAGTACAAGGAGTTCCTACATACTGTTCAAGCAGTTTCCCAATGTCAACTTTTTACATAACTAGTGTATACTTGTCAAAATCAAGAAATTAGCATTGGTACACTGCTATTAACTAAACCACAGACCTTATTCAGATTACACCAGTTTTCCCACTAGTGTCCTTTTCCTGTCACAGGATCCAATTCAGTTATATTTAGAGCTTCCATTTTTAAAGTATTATCCAAAATACCTGCCTGGATTTGGCATACCTGGAGAATCCCATGGACAGAGAAGCCTGGCTGGCTACAGTTCATGGGGTCGCAAAGAGCTGGACATGACTGAAGTGACTTAGCATGCATGCATGCATGCATTATTAACTTCAGATGGAAAAGTCACTTCCATGTGATTCCTATGGTATCTAAACAGTTACTCACGGTGAGTTTTTAACAGCTACCTCTGTGCTAAATAAAAGACCATGACTCTGTAAAGTATACAACAACAAAGGTATACAACTCAATGCAGGAAAAATAGGGCCTAGGTCAGTACTAAAAATGACTGCAGTGGGGGAAACATTTAAAAATATGTTTTACATCCAAGTGTAATTAGTTCCTGATGAGGGAAATGTAGCTGTAAGTGTTTTCAGTGTCATATCAAGTGGCCCAGTTCCCCTGGACACACACAGAAAAAAAGCCAGTAACATATAAATAAACACTCCCATGTAATTAAAATGATTATAATTATTCAAGATGCATGGGTGAAAATTTTTATAGAAGAACTAACAATTACTGTGGTCATTTTGGATTTGTTGAAGTTTAGAACATAATTTTTTCTTAAAACATAATCGCAAGTAATCTCTGGACTTATCTACAGCTCTTACAATTGCAGTTACAAGTGGCCACAACCACAGTCCAGTGGGATCAGACATAAATGATCACAAACTATAGTGACAGACATTTCCACTCAGGAGCTCTACAATTAGGGCTTAGAACTCCACCTGCTTTGAGTGGCTTTCTCACAAGCAAGACCCCTAGCCACTAGAGACACTCTTCCCCATTGCCAACTCACTCAGAATCAATATATTTCTATCCAGATATATATATTCTAACACACAGTATCTCCATTAATCACATCCACTACCTTCAGTCCCTTCCTTTTGTATTTCTAAACAAGATCTGGGGGAACTATATTAAGGGTTCACCTGCTATTAGCTGGTAATTTGCTCCTCTAATCCTAAGTGTCATAAGAATTTGGCACCAGAAACGCCCCTTAGCATATTCAGTGGCAGGTTTCCACTGAGTATGGTGCTGAGGGGCCTGTAAGGAGGATAACTTCTCTATTGTTCTTTCCTTCAAGTCAAACTCAATTTCATTCATGCTCCATAGAGTGATAAGTTGGGAATTTCTGAGGGTTGGAGCAGGAAGATAAAGCAGCTTTGTGTCAGGTGTAAGGTAATTATTTGCTAGGGTTTCTGTGCTATTTGTTTTTATTCCCTGTGTTTTCATTAACAGCTAATGAGTTTTCTCCCTTAATTCTGAAACAATAGCTTGGCCACTTGAAGCTGGCTTTTTCTGCCATGAATTCAACCAGCTGTTGCTGCTCCATAAACTTTATGGAGAAGTGAATTAAACTGCTAAAAACTTTCATTTCCTAATTCAATTCCAAATAAAACAGGGGGGAAAATGAGCCATGATGATGCTCCCCTTGTAACTATTTTGACTCACAGCAAATCCATCTGATTCTGAACTTGCAGGTACTGTTTGCAGATAAAAACAAACTATAATGATGATTTTACCAAGAAATGAGAGAAAAATTTAAAAAGACAGAAAAAATAAAAAAGCATAAAACATAAGCATAAAAACATAAGAATAATAAATACAACATATAAATATGTTTGTTTATTCAATATGCAAAGGCTCAATGTGTTTTTTTCATGTTACTATGAAGTCATTAACTTTTACTTTTCTCCTAATTAATTATGAGCTATATTATATAAAAACTTTATGCACATCTGCAACCAACTATATGGCATGGTTGAAAATTTTCTAGGGTTTGCTATTACTTCACCAAGTATCTTTGGATAATATAAGGAAAATGAAATTAATGTAAAGTTGTCTGCATTGTTTTTGCTTTCACTGTTGACACTGAAAGGGAATATACAACTTCTGACTCTATTTAATACTTAAGAACCTGCGAGACACACAGCTCCTTCTTTAAATTAATAAATCTTGAATAAAATGTCATAAATAAAGGGGTCTCTGATCCAATCCAGTTAGTTTTCATGCTTGATAGCGTTAATATTGCCAGATTTTCATGGACCAATTTCCTAGTAATGCAGTTCCCAAAGCTGAACTAAGGTAAGATTAGTAAAACTTCAGTTTATTATTCCTTATTTATAACCATTCACCTAAATTATTAAATATAATACCAACTAAAGAAATATATTGAGTACATACGTGTCCATATATGTGAAATGTTATTCACATGTAAACATATTCTGGAGAACATTTGTAACACCAAATCTAAAGTTCTGTCAACACTTCCATTATAAATTAGATACCATTTTGCACATACTCATGCGTTAGAAAATGTATGGTGAGGCTTCACCTATTTCTAAATATCCATTTCGATTTGCATGGTTAGTTCTTGTGATTAATCCATGTATAGTGAAGGTCTCAAATTCTTCTCTGTTCTATACAGCCTGACTTCCTGCCCATCTTTTTTTTTTCCTTTTGGCCTCCTACATCTAGCCATAACTCAATGTATAAATATTCTTTTTTCTCCCAAGGCCCTGGAAGTGAGTATAATAGTACTGAATGTCATTAAGTCTACAGAACAAATGATGGCCCAGGTAAAGAAAGTTTTCATTTATCATTCTTTCAAAAAGTTGCTCCAACTAGATCTTGAATGTGCAAGAAATAAATTGAGCCTACGACTAAGTTTTTTAGCTTGGAATACTGTTTATACTAATTGTATAAATCATGCAAAGAATCACAGACTTCTTAAGAACCTTTAGGGATCTCATTTGTAAAGAGAGCATGGTTTAAATGATAAGAAATGGAATCAAATGGGTTGGATGCTTATAGCAGAATCACTCCAACAACCAAAAGGGCAGCATGGTTTAATAATACTTCCAGAATGAACTACATCTGTCAGGGGTGAGTTGGACAGGAAAATGCCCAGGGGAGCCAATGGAAAAGTTTCTTTTTTTCTCCTTCCTTAAAAAAAAAAAAATCCTTCATGATGCAGTTTTTCGTTTTGACCAGTAGGGTGAGCTGCAGTGTGTAGCATCATCCTAGTTCTTCAAAAAAGAAAAAAAAAGGTAGCCACTGTGTGAACACTCTGCTCTTTCCTTCCTTCCCTTGCCTCACACCTTAAATGCTGAGATTTTTAACCCTTCTTAGGTTTCACATAAAGACATAACTCCTGGACATTAACAAACTGGAAGACTGATAGCAAAATATGGACCAGATAATTGTATATGTGACAATGCACACTTCATAAAGCAAATTACAGCCTGTCAGCAATCATTCCGGCTTTACGCTAACACATTCCACCCACCACTGTTATTGTTCAACTGCTACTAAGGTGGGACCTGCTGAGTCTGAATGTTTTCAATAGGAATGAGATTTTGACAGAATTCAAAACATGTAAATCTAGGTATTTGGTAGTATGTAGTAAATATACTATAAAATGAATGCATTTATTATTTGGCAGCCAGGCAATCATAACTGAAATTATTGGTTCATTGTTCTGTTTTCCACTGTCTTCTCGGCATTTAAGTCTTACTATGAAGCTATTCAACTGAATTTTCAACATGTTTTGACTTATAGGAGAAAGCAGCTCTAGTAACAATAAAAATATAATAGCTAACTGAACTCTTACTGGTTACAGGCTCTGGGTCAAGACCCTTTAGGTACTATCTCATTTAATCTACAAAATAATCCTGTGATATACTATTAACCCAAAGTTACAGATAAAGAAATTGAGATCCAGAGATTAAACAATTTACCCAAAGTCATACAGGTGACTCATAAGTGGCTCTGACTCCGCCTTGTCTGATTATAAGATCTTGTTCTAATTCACTGAGCTGTACAGTCTCCAAATATGCATGCTTTGTAAATTACAATTATTACTCAAAGGCAAAGCATACTGAATGACTTGAATTTATAGCATGTGCCATTAATCAGTATATTTTTTTACTTCAGTAAGGTAAATCTATAAAATCAAAAGTATAATTTATTATAAGTAGTGGGAATACTAGTAGTCATATTATGCATGAAACTAACAAAGTCAAATGTGGTCAATTATTTGGTCAAGAAGGAGGTGGTCCAATTTATAGGTTCAAAGGTACCTATTATAGTATTGTTGCAGTGATTTTTTTTAGAAATACCACTTTTTAGCATGAAGCTCATGCTTACAAAAAAATACAACATTTTGGGTTTAGTCAGATCAATTATGTTGAATTTTTTTCTAGTGACGTCTGTGTGATTTTGTTTGATCCTGGATATTTTGATGCTGCTTCAGAAAAAGTGAGGCAACATGTTCCACACCCAAATACATCTTTGACCTGGCCTAGCTATAGAATACATTTCCTTTCTGACACCACCATACTTAAGTCTCATAGTAGGAAAACGCCTCAAAAATATGCCGTTGACTCTGAATGCAGCAATTTTATTACTATTTGATTTATCTTGCTCTCTTTCCCTCTTTTCCTTTCTCTCAAATAATAAACTGAGCGGACCTCAGCACCTAGTCCCTGTCCTGACGCATCCTAGGATCTATCATATCCCAATCAGCTTATATTACTTCTTGAGGGAAACTATAAGCCCACTTGGATTTCAATATCTTCTGCTGAAGAAGAATGGGACTACATTGTCTACAGGCAGATATAAGAAAATTTCACAAAAGACAAAGAAGTAAAAATAAAATAACGTATAATAAAGAATGTACTATGGGTAAGATAAGCAGGCCTGAAAACGTGAAACGTCTTTTAACATACGGAAGAAAAAGTGAGTGTTCTTTGTGAGTAACATAGACTTCCAATACCACTAAAGCTGGAATGGCAAAAAGTGACAAAATTCAGCCTCCTTTTGCCCCTCTGCCTAATAGGAACTCCTGTTCATATATGAAAATAACGTGTATAACAACAACATTAACAACCAAAGCCTCTTACCATCAACAATTCTGTTCAATGTTTGGTCTTTTTTGGAACAGAAGTTTCACATGGAAAAGTATCTCCTTATATTTAAATTTTATTTTTCCATCTTTATTGGGGTACCACTAAAAAGGAAAGTGTCCTAATCTTAAGAAAAGTGGTATCACTTTTTAAGTTTAGGAAAATGCTTTTTAGAGATGAACTGTGATCAAGAACTTTCTAAACTGGCAAGTGTGTGTTAAGTGCATGTCAGCGGACAGGGATAGACAAGTTCAGAGATTGGTTTTTCCACTCTGCTTCTCAAGTATTAATACTGACTGGAATCTTTATTTTATACATCATGTAACTCCCGTTGTTCATAACTTAACAGTTCCTTTTCTGTTTTAATAGGATTTAGCCTGGTAAACAATAACTATTAAACAAGTTTCCAAGAGAAGTATGTGTTGCTGAGAAGCATAGTGAAATGCTATATATAGAATTGGGCTTAACCATCACCTTATTCAGTCTCCAGATATCAAACAAACTCACTGGCTTTCAAGTCCAAGGGCTTATTCACAGAGAATTTTAAGCAGAAACCCCAAAAATGTTGTATTCAAATTAACCAGGGATTTCTCTCAACACTTTGGGTCCAAACCATGAAAATTCATTAGAGACACAATTCATGAAGTAAATTAATATTTATACCAAAATTCTGTGTTCAGGAACTATACTCTTTACCTGATTTTCTGTATTGATCCAGGGATAATTCTATCTAAGAAAAAATAGTTTATAAGTTTTTTTCCTCAACAAGTGTCCAGGCTAATCAAATAAAATTAAAGCAGTCATTAATTTATCACTTTATTTTCTTTGCCATCTACATAATGACAAGAATCTGAAGTTCTATGAGCCTTTAATTACCACACATGCAAAAAAGAAAGACTAAGATAGGGTAAAAAGGTATTCTTTATCAATTACCATGGGTAATTGATATGATCCTATTTTATTATTTATTTTAAAGTATACTTTTAAGTGGTAGGTTAACTTGCCACACTTATGTAATACTGG
Source organism: Capricornis sumatraensis (assembly GCF_032405125.1). Taxonomy (NCBI): domain Eukaryota; kingdom Metazoa; phylum Chordata; class Mammalia; order Artiodactyla; family Bovidae; genus Capricornis; species Capricornis sumatraensis. The sequence continues at coordinate 88,308,273 of NC_091076.1, read as the reverse complement.
TTTCCAAACGTGAAACAAAAGAGAATACTGCTATTTTATATCATCATCAGGATCTCACCTATAAATTCATATGTAAAAATAAACAAGGAAAAAACATGAATGGACATAAACTACCAAATCATGATTCTATTGAAAAAGAGCTACTGTATTAAATCCAGATTTTTGGTGTGCTTCTTTTTCTCCCAAGCCTTGTTGATATATCATTGACATACAATATTGTATTAGTTTTAGATGTACATCATAGTGATTTAATATGTGTATACATTAAGAAATTTGGGGGGGATTTTCCATAAACTTTTAATGAATTGAAAATATATTAACAGGTAAGACTCCTCGGCCAAGACTGTAAGTTTAGTCAACATCCATCACCTCACATAGCTACAATTTTGTTCTTATGATGAGAACTTTTGAAATCTACTCTCTTAGCAACCTTCAAATACACAATACAGTATTGTTAACTACAGTGAGCTTTATTAGATAAAAAAGTTAAGTATGCCCAGAGCAAAAATTTCAAACATTACAAGAAGGCGTGTAATGAAAGCTCATCTTTTTTCCCTTTTCATGGTTCTTCTCTCCAGAAGCAATATGTTTTGTGGGAATTCTATGAATTTTCTGTCTAAATATAACAAGTGTCTGTGAGAGTAGTAAGTCTTTTTGTTTAAAAAAAACAACAAAGGTAGCATTTGTCTTATCTTGTATCCTGCTTTTCCTCCTAATCATTTATCTTGAAGGTTGCTTCATCTTAGCAGAAATAGACTTACTTCACTTTTAACTAATTTTTAGCCAAAAAATAATTAATGCACATGGTGAAAATTCAAATCGCACCAAAAGATATAAATAACAAAGATTCTCTCTGTACTCACACTGGTACCCGCCTCAGCAGGGGTACCATGGTTAACAGATTCATGTGTATCCTTCCAAAAATATACTATATACAAATAAAAGCAAGCAAACTTGCATGCATGTGTGTGCACATACACACAGAGTACACTGTCCAAACTGCCCTCTTCATTTAACAATATGCCTTGGAGAGCTCTCCATGATACACATATATATTCCTTTAATCTCTATGTAGCACTCCATTAAATGCATCTAACATACTTTATTTAACTAGTCCCCTATTGCTGAGCATTTAGGCTGTTTGGAGTCCTTGCTATTCCAAACAATGCTATAAAAGAACATTTGTGTGTATAATATATTGTATAGGGAATACAGAAGGCAGCAGCATCTGATTCAAATGAGTTCTTTTGCCTGCATGAAAGTCAGTTCTTTTTCTTGTGTCTCAAGATCACATATGCCAAGATGGGACTTTAAAAGGACATCAAAGTCTTAGAAAATTTTAAGGTTAGAAAGGAAAAAAGTGAGTCTTTTTGTTAAAAAAAAAAAAAAACTAACCTTTGATAGAAGCTGCAAAATAGTGCATTGATTTAAAAATGCATTATTGCATTATGCCACTCTAGAAAAACCCAACCAGTAGATGTATAGGAAGTAAAATATTTGAAAAGGTATCAAAGTCAGTAATTAAATTTAAAAACAATGTGTGTGTATATGTCCACTTTCTACAGATTAATTTGTATAACATGTAGCAAATAGGGAGAGGGGAGAAAGGTCCAAAGGAAGTCAAGTCACAAAAGCAGCTGTCAAGATTGTTGATGCTAAAAGTTTGGGCTAAAGCCAAGGGCAGGAGCATTCGTCCCGTGTACATTTCCCCCTATTAAATTCCCAAAAGACATGGAAAACATTCTGGAAGATTTCTTTTTAAAAAGTAGTATAGGTTAGGATATTCTAGGTTCATAACCAACACTTGTGTTTATAAAATATTAGCATTCCAGGAATAGTGATAGAAAGACACTTAACAATAAATTACAAATATTGTAAATTCAGACTTTTTCTTACATTTGCAAACACATCATAAATTTAGGCTATGTTTCTTTGTGTAAATCCTACTTATGACTGTGCTAAAGCCTTCTGGCATGAATGCAAAGAGTATTTTCATAAATAAAACTTGTAAAATCACTGTACACTCCATTAAGTCAAAAACACTTCTCTTCAACTTCAAAGGGAAACCTTTCTCTCCTTTTTTTAGTGCTAAGATGGTGTTTCTTTGCTGCTTTAATGACTTGCTTCTTGTAGTTGTCATAACTACATGCTCCAAGTATGTGATAGTAAGAGAAGAGAAGGAAAGTGACATCCATGCTTCGATTCAACATGTCTCAGACATTACGGAGCAATAAGCTCATAAATCTAACCTCTGAAGTGCCTACCAACAAAAAGTCTGCACACACAGCCTTTAAACACAAAATCTCACAAATATATGTATATATATATATGTATATGTATAAATATATATATATGTATAAATATATATATGTATATGTATAAATATATATGGTGAGTTAAATGGCCTTATACCAGGGTTCAGCTGGAATGGATGAATATTATAGAAAGATATATGAATATATATTACCTAAGTTCCATACATGGATTTACTTGCATAGCCCTACTTTGAAACATAAACACAATACTTGCTACCACTTCAGTAAGCGCCTACCAAGCGGCAAGCACTCCTCATGAGTTCATCATCTTATTAAAATTATTACAACTCATAATAAGTGTGAAGAAGATATTATTAGGGCTTCCCAGGTGGCACTAGTGGTAAAGAACGTGCAGGAGACTCAAGTGACGCAGGTTCGATACCTGGGTCGGGAAGATCCCTTGGAAGAGGGCATGGCAACCCACTCCAGTAATCTTGCCTGGAGAATTCCATGGACAGAGAAGCCTGGTGGGCTACAGTCCACAGGGTTGTACAGCATCAGACACGACTGAAGTGACAGCACACACACACACATAGATATTATTAGCAAGATTTTGTAAATGAGAAGGTGATGTCACTTGCTATAGCTCACAATGCTTGTTAGTAAAGGAACTGGGATTCAAGTTCAGATCAACTTCAAAGCTCATGCTCTTTCCTTAACAAAACCTTAAACTTGAAACAAGATCTTTAAAAAAAGCCCTCATTATTTTATGTATTTTGTGTCCAAGATACATAAAGTATCTTACGCTTTAATGTACTAGAAACAAAATATCATTACATTTTTTATTAATTTCAAACTAGATTTTTTTCTTTTATTCTTGCATTATGGTGAATTTTAAAAATGTACAAAAGTAGGAAAAAGTGTAATAACCCCCTTTGTACACATTGTCCAGCTTCAATGTAATTTATGATCCATTTTATTTCATCTATACCCCACCCCATTTATTTCTTCCTCTCCCATATTATTTTGAATAATACATCAGAATCTATTACTTTATCTTCAAATATCACAGCATACAAATATAAACATAATGTCACTGTCACACCTAAAAAATTAGCAGTAGATTCTCAACATAAAAAATCCAGTCAGTGTCCAAATTTCTAATTCTCTCATAGATTTTATAATTTGATTCAGGATGCAAATAAGGTTCACACATTAGTTGATGTGGCTTTTAAATCTCTTTTAATCTATAGTTAATGTGGTTTTATAATAACATTTTCTTTATTCATTTTGTATTATTTGCTTTTGCTAAACTGTATTTTTTGGCATCAATTTACTTTGACAAGGGATATAGGCCTGCACTTCAAAATAAGATTTTTAAGATTCTCATAGTAGAAAGTTTTCATATTGAAATATACCAAGTAATTTTCTCATAAACCCTCCACATCACCTATGCAGATACTCAAAGAATCTTCAAGATGGCAAGAAATTTCACTGGTCCATATTTACCATTATTGCAAGTATAATGTAAGCGACCACTGGACAGAAAAAAATACCATTTTGTTACATATATTTATGATATTCCCATGGTCTTTCTTAAATTTTTATATAAATATTGTATTATTTTAGACTCTGGGTCCATGGTGGGCAATTTTTCTAATACTCATGAAGAAGTTTTATAGCAATAAATTTAAATTATAAACACTATGCCTTGTAACTGAAACTTTTTCTAACTGTAACTGTCACTAGGATCAATACCATCAAGCACTATGGCTATCTAAAAAGGTAAAGCTAATATTGTTGCAGTAATTTGAGCAATATCACGTTTTAAATATCTGATTGCTGAAATGGTAAAAGTTCCATAGCAAAGATTCCAGTGTACTTTCTGTGTAATTTTAAGTGAATTTAAGTAGAGAAAAAGTTTTCGAAGTAAACAGGGCTTGAATTATCAAAGGAATCTCAATCTTACTAAAAAAGAAAAAGTCTTTCCCATGTCTTACAATTTTGTTTAAGCCCATTAAAAGAGGTCTTTCATTTATGTTCCTTCTATATTAAAGTAATAAATTATTGGGATTATTTTTCTTCCTATTTCATTATTTTTAAATGAACATCATTCAGGAAGTTAAACAGTGGACGAATATGAAAATTTAGGTGAAAACGGAAGGAAAGAATTATCATAACACCATGAACAGAAATTATACTATGTCCAGCCACTGTGCTAGGACTTACACATATTACTATTAGTCCTCATGACAACCTGCAATGAGGCAGTAAAATACAGCAATGAAGATACTGGGCTCTAGAATACTAATAAGCATGGAGTTTCTTATTAGGGTGATGAACACGTTCTGAAGTTAGACAATGGTGATGGTTGTGCAACTCAGTGACTAAAGTAAAAAACCACTTATGCATACTTTTAAAGGGTTAATTTTTTGTTATGCGAATTATAGCACAATATGGCTTTTATATTTTCTAAAACGAGTACATGTTACAAACCCATACTGATTAAGTTAGACTTCTTGAGGAGATTGGCCTTGAGCAATTCTCTTAACCACTCTCTGCCTCAGTAGCCACATCTATCAGATGGGTATATTAATAGTACTTATTACATAGGGCTGTTCTGAGAGTTAGAAAAGATAATGCATGTAAAAGACTTTGCACAGTGTCTGACACATCTTTGTTTTATAGATAAGGAAGCCAAGATTCAGAAAAATGAAGCAACTTGCTAAGTTCACATAACCTTTAGCTAAATGGTATAGTGAGACTTGAACCCAGGATTATTAGGCCTCAACGTCCATGCTCTTTCTACCACATCCTGTTTCTTCTCCAGAACAGGGACAATACTCTCCTGATACTATTCCACGATCACTCTTCCATCGCATTAAACCTGGCATTGAATGGAATGATGGATAAGAAATGCTTCGCTTGAAATCCTTCTCTAGGTCTAGCAGTCTACTCTCCCAAGTATCTCTCTTTTAAAGGTTACCTTTTCAGCACGTTATGTCAACTCTTCTATAACTAAGGACTATTTTCCCTCTAGGTACCAGATTTTGGTACAAATATTCTGAAGAATATGCCTATGTGTTTAGGGAAACGCACAGAGTTAATAAAATTCATCCATTCACCTTCCTGCACAAAAATCCTGCCACAGACAAAAATGCCAGGAATGTTTGGGGCCACCATTTCCGTCTTTCTTCACTCCCTTCCCAATACTACCTACTCTTCCAGGGCTCTTAAAATACTTCTGCCATCTGTTCTACTTCTTACATATTCTTCTTCTTTTCATAATCCCAAATTGCCCCATAGTATCTTAAATAGACCTGTTACTGCTCCCAGCCAACCTACATTCTAGAAGCAAACAATCTGCTAAGATCTGACCAAAAGGACAAGGCAAAAGATATCCTTTCTTTCCTCTTCTGCCCCTCAAAACTGTCTTAGTGGGAGGAACAAAGCTGGGGGCAAGCCGCATGTACATGGGTTTTTCTATTTTATCTTTCCTTACATTACTTCCAAATGAGCAAAGAATATGCAATTTGCTACATATCTCCAATCACTGTCCAGAAGTAAACAGTCTTCTGCTCTAAATAAACTCTTCTCAGTTGTCTCCTTGACTGCTCTACCTCCGCCTTCTTTCTAAAAGAGAAAGACTGTGTAGAAGTTACCTGTGCTGGAAGATGACTGTAATGCCACTATCACAAGAATCTGGTGAGATGTGTGCTTTGTCCTTTGAGCCCCACACAGTCCCTTGTGTTAAGTTCTAAAATTATTTTCTCTTCTCAACACATTACTGTACCACATCTCTGACACTAATTCTTTATTTCTCCTTTAGGTAATTAATTCTGTCTTCACAGTTCCATTCGTTTCTGCCAGTTTACATTCATATTCTGCCCCCTGTGGATTTTGGTTAGCATCTGTTAAACCCTGAACTATAGGGCCATTTCTTGAATAGCATATTTCACATTTTGCAAAACAAACTGCTACATTAGTACATATAATTCTCTATTCTCAACCTATGTTTTCAGCCATAAATGCTTTAGGACAGTGAGATATACAGTAACACCATATCACATTATTTAAAATGTTACAAATGCTATGGTTATAATTTACAAAAGTTTAAAAACTTTTAAAATATAATATTTTATTTTTAAAGTTTGCTTTTAAAGAAAACCTTTATAGACTTCAAAGTATGAGCTAAGAAAATTAAAATTTTAATAAAACTAGTATCATTACAGTTTGAATTTTTAAAGGTACTACTGCTCACTGAGATGGATACATTGATAATGTTGAGAAAAAAAATGGAAAAGCTTGCAATTGGTTAAAAAATTTTATACAGCAAAATAGTTCATAAAGATATTTTAGTTTAAAATGCTTTGTGATTTTTCTGAGAAAATAAAAATCTCCCATTTATAACAAGTTGGGATAGTTAATATTCAGAATGATGTTTCTGACATTCTCAACCAGGGTACTAAAAATAAAGAATGCATATACTTTTAAGGCACCCCCTCAAACTGAAATCAGAAAATTTTTCAATTTTGAACCTTTTAAAAATGTGTTTTAATCCTGTCTCTTTTTTTCAATTTTGCACACAGCTGTCTGTTGTACTTTTTAGAATCATGCCAGATGCTGGGTTCATCAAGCAAAAGCAGGAAAACAATGGTTTGAAAGCAATTAGAAGCACTGAGGCTGCAGCCAGGCTCATATTAAAATGTGATAACACCGTTCTAGTGGGAATTTCAACACTACTCCATTTCTGACATTTTTCTGCTGCCAGACAGGCAGGCTGTATGGAAGAGCACTGTGATTGAGGAGGTAACATACTGGAATTTATTTCTGGAGCAATGAAGGATTAGTTGAGTTGGAGCCCTCCCAAGGCTTTTATTATGGACTTGGCCACCATTTTATTTGAATGCCGGTGGATCCTACTGGCATCTAACAAAGCTCAAGGAATAAAAGCATACTAAAGCTTTGGTCCTATAAAATAGTCTAGCACTAATTCATTCAAAAGGCAGAACCATCAGGGTTTCTTATTGCTAAAAAGCAGGGCAAGGGAGCCCAGCAGGGTGAAGGTTAATTAAACACTCCACTAACTTTCCTCAGAAAAGGCTAATGCCACCCTATGGAGAAGCTTACTTAGAAGATATAGAAGTAACAATACCATCTACACATTTTTAGTATGAACCATAAATGGTTGGAGAGGACTCACCTTGGGGCTGAAAATTCCAAAAGTATCTGAAATAAAAGGAAAAAGAATGGAGATAAGTCAAACTTGTATTTCTCAATCGTGGCATATGATAGCAATGGCACTCCTTCCAAAAAGCTTCCTAAACAGTCAATAACTAGCCAAAGCCACAATCCACTCTAAGAAAAACCGAAGGGTTGTCCTTGAGATTCGGAGAAGGCAATGGCACTCCACTCCAGCACTCTTGCCTGGAAAATCCCATGGACGGAGGAACCTGGTGGGCCGCAGTCCATGGGGTCGCTAAGAGTTGGACTCGACTGAGCGACTTCACTTTCACTTTTCACTTTCATGCACTGGAGAAGGAAATGGGAACCCACTCCAGTGTTCTTGCCTGGAGAATCCCTGGGACGGGGGAGCCTCATGGGCTGCTGTCTATGGGGTTGCAGAGTCGGACACGACTGAAGCGACTTAGCAGCAGCAGCAGTCCTTGAGATTTGAAAGATTCTTAAAGGCTTGAACGGGACATTTAACTCACTGTATCTCCTTAGATAAGTTTGACTTTAGAGCTAGAAAGGTCCTAAAATATTACCTAACTGTGGTCCAGGTTTCTCCTAAGGAGCTCTGCAGGCTTTGAGCAGGACAATTCCTTGTTTTGATAATCTATCTTGTGTATTACAGGACAATTAGCTTCACTGGTTCTGGGCGCCAAAAACCAGTGGCACCCCCAGTTGTTATGACAACTAAAACACCCCCCCCCAACACATCCCAGATACCTTCTAGGCCTAGATTCTTAATTTTACAGGTGATGCATAAACAACTGGCTCAAGGTCATCTAATATTTTAGTATCCGAGCCAAGACTGGGGCTCTTGCAATTCAGTCTATCATTCCATCTCCTCTTTTATTTTGGGAAATGACTGGCAAACCCCATAACCCTTGAAGTCTTACAAATAATGAAATGGCAATAGCAGAAGGGATCATTTGCAAGTCACTTATTTGAAATCTAAATTGCTTCCCCCGCCTCCCCACAGAAGCAATGTTATATATAGTGGCTACCCACAAAAGTCTATTGTACTTTGGACTCCATTTCCTCCTGCCTTCACAGGATACTTACATTATTCTACATCGATTTTCTCTTGTATAAATTCAACCTCTTCCTCTCAACATGGTCCTTTCCATCAGCATTTATGCTCATATAAAAATAAAGCAAACCTTCCCTCACCCCCTTCATATCCCTCCATCTGCTGCCCTCTTTCCTTTCACATCACAGTGAAATTTTCAAAAGTGTTGGCTATAGTCTCTCTTTGTTTCCTCACCTCCCACCCGCTCTTCAATATATCCCAATCTTGCTTACGGTCACCACATATTAATTCTTGCTATAAACATAGTAATCTCTATCCCTCTAAGTGGAAAGAATATTTTTCTATCCTCATCTTGACTTCCCAGGGGCATATATGAGTATAACAGCATTTTTTTTCTAAAGGAGAGAATTCACAGTTTTAATCCAATTCTTAAAAATATTCCAAAAAAGATGAGGAAAAGGGTAATACAGTGATGATAATGGTGTGTCTTCTAGTACATGAAAGTGAAAGTCACTCAGTCATGTCTGACTCTTTGCAACCCCATGGACTATATAGTCCATGGAATTCTCTAGGCCAGACTACTGGAGTGGGTAGCCTTTGTCTTCTCCAGGGGAATCTTCCCAACCCAGGTCTCCGGCATTGCAGGCGGATTCTTTATCAGTTGAGCCATAAGGGAAGCCCAAGAAAACTGGAGTGGGTAGTTTATCTCTTCTCTAGCGGATCTTCTCAACCCAGGAATCAAACCCGGGTCTCCTGCATTGCAGGTGGATTCTTTACCAAGTGAAATAAAGCTACTTTGGGGAGGAACACCAGCCCAATGAGCATCTAGGTTATTTCTTTATAAAAATTCAGAAAATGGAGAGGAAGGAGATATATGCAGGGAGTATACATCTCTGGAGTATAATCCAGAGATGAATTTGTGGGAAATAAACAGAGTTGAAAAGAGAACGTGAAGAAACCTTGCAACTGACTTTTCTTGTTCCTTTTCTTTCCCAGAACAGTTTCGGACTGGCAATCAGGTGAAGGAATGTTAAGATGCTTGGGTTAGAGGGCAAATAAAGTTCAGAACAGCTTTGACATCTTCAGTGGAAAGGGGGAGAGGGGATGAGAAGGGGGAGGGTGGGAAATATAAAGGTGCAGCATCTGGGGAAAAGGGCATCCACACTGACATAAGGGCATATGCAAATGGAAACTAGCTGCAACTTAAATAATTTGTTTATATTAGTATAATTGGTCAATTTCCACCAAGCAGACACTGCCATTTCCCAATGAACTTGGCCAATGTGAAAAGTTCTCCATAAATCTCCTGTCTGTAAAACACAGCTTACCAAGCAAATTATCAAGAGGGTGAACAATTTTCCATCTTCTAGTCCTATTTTTCCATCTTTTCTCAAGGTTTTGCCTTGCTCCCTCCCCATTCCAATCATTATCTGACCTCTACCTAGTTCAATATAAATAGAAATTAGGATATGAACATGTGCAAATTGTATGTGTGCACTCCTCTTTCCAAAATGTTAGTGACAGCAACAGCAAAAACTTGGCTGACAAATGTTTTCACTTACTGATCAAGTAAAAAACTTAGCCATGCCCCAGTGGCAGTTAAAGGGCCAATTCATGGTAAATTGTCAAAATAGATAAAACGTTACTAATGATCTCAGTCTCTTACCTGTTCCCCCCACCCTTGCTCTCCACAATCTCCATTCCAACTCACACACATTTTCAGTTCCTTTCTCTACGTACTATAAAGTGTCCTGGTTTCGCTTGTTAGTTAAGGAGATGTTATATGTTCACATATACCAAGTATTGCTTCTCCCAATAGTAGTTATATTTTAAGAAGACTGTTTATGGAGAAAGAACAAAATTGAATTTAATCCAATAATCTGCTTTATACTGTAATTAAATATTTTAGTCAATAAGAATTATATATAGAACTTGATGTAGAAAAATGACATGAAGTGGAATATCAGTTCGCTTCTTTCTCAAGGGATATAAAACTACCCTGGTAAACTACCTCTTTTTCCTTTCTTCTTATTTTAACTATTTATTATGTAACAACCCTAAAGGAAGTTCATAAATACACACACACACACACACACACACACACACACACACACCCCTCTATCCCAGAGCTCAGAGAGGATACTTCTAAAAGGCAAGGCCAAAAGGTGAACAATCTCATTTCTCACTGGAGGGCACCATGGATTATTCTTTGCTGACTCACTTAAAAGTCTTAATCTTATTTTGTTAAATCTATCCTATGAATGGTGTTCATTACATTCTCTGGAAAGATGATTCCACACTAGAGAATGCCTCCTTAGGAGGCATTTAGTCAAATCCTGCCAACATCTTCTAATTCTTATCCTTCACTTTAAAAACAATTATCCTTTAGCCAGAGACTCCAACAAGTCTGAAACTAGAATTTTTAAACCAAAATACAAAGACCACAATGGAAATATATAGAAGAAAAAGCATGCAAACACACACACAGAGTTGTGTTTATCCTAAATGCCTCTGAGAATTTCATATCAGGGCTGAGCAGATAGATAGCAAACACTTCTTTAATCTTCTCTTTGAAGCTTCAGCTTCAATATGAAAGGGAAGCTATCACTCCTCTACAATATCCATACTTGACATCATCAGGTCCATGCAAATGATATTTGGAACTGGAAAAAAGATGAGTACAGAATGAGCAGAGAGAGAATGCTGCAACCATATTGATGATGATGATTTTCACATTCAGTCAAAATAAATCCATCTTTACTTGTGCCTCCAAAATTAAAATGGAAGAATAATATTTTACAACATTTAATCTATGCTACAGAATAAAGTCTTAAAAATTATATTATTATAATTATTTATTTATCTATTATTTTTGGCTGCACTGGGTCTCCACTCAGGCTTTCTCCAGTTGTGGGGGTAGGGCGGGGGGCTACTCTCTAGTTGCAATGCACGGGCTTCTCATTGCAGTGGCTTCTCTTGTTGCAGAGCACATGTTCTGGGGCACACAGACTTCAGTAATTTCAGCACACGGGCTCAGTAGTTGTGGCGCCCACAGGCTTAGTTGCCCCAAGGCATGGGGACTCTTCCAAGACCAGGGTGGAACTCCTGTCCCCTGCATTGGCAGGCAGATTCTTAACCACTGGACCCCAGGGAAGTCCCTGAATAAAGTCTTGAAATTTTAAGGTTACTTTATATGCAAGACAAAATTTGCTATTGTGTTTTTAAATTAGAGAAGTTTTAATTGAACTTTAAGGAAAGGTGGAGCAAATAAAATTAACTCACTATATGGAGGGAGTCTTGATGTGCAGCTATAGCTATCATAGCAGTAGTGATACTAATGATAATAACTGCTAAGATTTTTAAAAATCAGTTGTTGGGCATTGTTTTAAGTACTTATATAAACTTACTTCCTCCACATTCTAACCCTATTATCATGCCTATTTTATAAATGAGGAAACCAAGGCATCAAGAGGTGAGAGAACTTGCCCATGGTTTCATAGCTGCTAATCAAGGTTTATTAATCCTAGCTAATTCTAGCAACTAGATCCAGAACAGTCACTCTAATAAGAAATTAAACAGGAAAGTTTTGGGACTCTGTGTTTCCACTGCAGGGGGAGGCCCACCCATCTCAGATTACACTTCAGTATCTTTCAAATTGCAATCATACTGTTCTAGTTTGCCACTTAAGATTGATGGAATATGAGATTTCTCCTAAAAATGAGGCTATTAACTTTTGATCATTAGTTTGGGGTTTGAAGGTGGGTGTCAAATTCTTGACCATGGAGCTAACCAATAAACATGGTTAGTGAGGTTAAAATATTCAGAGCTTTAACCACTAAGCTAGCTAATTAGATAGATCCTGGTGAAGTAGGTAAGACAAATGTAACTATCCTCATTTTATTGGAACTATCTAAGAAGGAAAAATAATTCCATTTCCTAATTACAATAAAACTCTGTATTTAGCATTTAACACAAGCTAGGTGTTATGGCAGAAAGTGAAGAGGAACTAAAAAGCCTCTTGATGAAAGTCAAAGAGGAGAGTGAAAAAGTTAGCTTAAAGCTCAACATTCAGAAAACGAAGATCATGGCATCTGGTCCCATCACTTCATGGGAAATAGATGGGGAAACAGTGGAAACAGTGTGTCAGACTTTATTTTGGGGGGCTCCAAAATCACTCCAGATGGTGATTGCAGCCATGAAATTAAAAGATGCTTATTCCTTGGAAGGAAAGTTATGACCAACCTAGATAGCATATTCAAAAGCAGAGACATTACTTTGTCAACAAAGGTCCATCTAGTCAAGGCTATGGTTTTTCCAATGGTCATGTATGGATGTGAGAGTTGGACTGTGAAGAAAGCTGAGCACCGAAGAATTGATGCTTTTGAACTGTGCTGTTGGAGAAGACTCTTGAGAGTCCCTTGGACTGCAAGGAGATCCAACCAGTCCATCCTAAAGGAGATCAGTCCTGGGTATTCTTTGGAAGGAATGATGCTAAGGCTGAAACTCCAGTACTTTGGCCACCTCATGCGAAGAGTTGGCTCATTGGAAAAGACTCTGATGCTGGGAGGGATTGGGGGCAGGAGGAGAAGGGGATGACAGAGGATGAGATGGCTAGATGGCATCACTGACTCGATGGACATGAGTTTGAGTGAACTCTGGGAGTTGGCAATGGACAGGGAGGCCTGGTGTGCTGCAATTCATGGGGTTGCAAAGAGTCAGACACAACTAAGCAACTGAACTGAACTGAACTGAGGTGTTGTGCTCTACTGAGCACATTTTACATGTATTATTTTATCTTCATCATAATCCAATGAGATTATTACTGTTACAATGATACTATTACTATCCCCATTTTACAGATGAGGAAACTAAGACTCAGAATAGTCAAACAAATTGACCAGGATCATGCAGCCAATAAGTGGCAGAGTCTGTATCTGTATCTAGGTCTGCTGGGTAACTGCATTTCTACTGGCTGTAATGCAGAAAACAAGTCTAGTAGTAAGAGAAGTTATAACTGTTTTGTCAGACAGCCTAGTATCAGGGAGCAGTCAGTTCAGAGTCTTTAATTTGGAGTCAACTATGGATTCAACTATTTGAGCTTTGGGAAATTCACAAACTCCCTGAAATTATAGGTGAAAAGTAATGTGTTTTCTTTTTCCTTGAAAAAGAGTCCATGAACTCCATTAGAATTCAAAAAATGTCACTAACTCGCCTCCTCCAAAATGGCAAGACCCACTTATCATTAGATGAGTAGGGTTAGATGAAAAGGATTATAATGGCATTATAAACCTAGCTATGCAGAAAGGCTAAAACCTGTAATCTAGAACATCTAGATGAAAATCTTTTACAACTAAAGCATTAAGAGTGTTGTTTTACTTGTGACTTACAAAAATTTAAGACCCATCATACATACCCTGTCTTGGTTAAAAAAAAAAAAATCAAATCTCTTCCTGATGACTTACAGATGTCCAGATTTGAACTTCAGTTTTTTGTACAAAAACAGTGGTGTCTTCTAAATGGGTAGGCTATCTGTAATACTCAATGTCCAGAAACTTCCATTTCCCTCTTGATCATCTCTGTTCCCTGGTAATGGCTGTCTCCAAACAAACTGCAAAGACTAACACTAAAGTGTTATCCTGGCACTAGAAACGGCATCTAAGAATTCAGATGGACACCAGGTTGAGCAGGGCTTCAGTAGTAAGTTAATAAGGCTAGGAAAACCCTTGCATTTGACCTTGAGTAGTGAGTCACATGGTAAATACTGATTATACCCCCAGGAAATGACTTTTCTGAACAATGCTAATAGTCTCTATACTGAATATTTCCTATAACCTCTTCTCTCATTTGGGAAGATTCAGTTGATTTTGAATTTTCTTTCCACTACCAGTATTCCAACAGAAAGAATGGGCAAGGGGCAGAGGTAATAGGGCATGACACCCAAGAACACAAATGGGAAAAGAGCACCATCTGGTGGAAGTCTCTGATGGAGCATCAGAGGACAGGGACCCAGGGGTGGGGGTGTCCGACTCTTTGTGACCCCATGGACTGTAGCCTGCCAGGCTCCTCTGTCCGTGGGATTCTCCAGGCAAGAATACTGGAGTGGGTTGTCATTCCCTTCTCCAGGGGATCTTCCCAACTCAGGGATCGAACCTGGGTCATTGCAGGCAGATTCTTTACTAGTTGGGCCACCAGGGGTGGGGGTACCAGCCTTAGAAACAGTTGAGCAAGAATGGGAAGGTCCCTGGGAGTGGTGCCCCCTATAGTCCTAGTTCCTTCAAGCCATCAAAAGTACAAGAACTAGTATCTGCCTACAGGAAGCTTACAATCTTTTCTAAAATATGAGATACACATGAAGAGAATACACATGAAGAGATAGTCAATTTAAGATAGTAAATTACAAACAAACACTATGGTAACAACAGCAAAAAAAGATATGCAGATGATAGCACTCTAATGGCAGAAAGTGAAGAGGAACTAAAGAACCTCTTGATGAGGGTTAATGCAAAGAGTGAAAAAGCTGACTTGAAAACACAACATTGAAAAAACTAAGATCATGGCATCTGGTCCCATCACTTCATGGCAAATAGAAGGGGAAAAAGTAGAAGCAGTGACAGATTTTATTTGGGGGGGGCTCCAAAATCACTACAGACAGTGACTGCAGCCATGAAATTAAAAGATGCTTGTTCCTTGAAAATCATGACAAATCCGGACATATTAAAAAGCAGAGACATCACTTTGCCAACAAAGGTCTGTATAGTCAAAGCTATGGTTTTTCCAAAAGTCATGTACGGATATGAGAGTTTGGCCATAAAGAAGGCTGAGTGCCAAAGAATTGATGCTTTCAAAGTATGCTACTGAAGACTTGGGAGTCCTTTGGACTGCAAAGAGATCCAGCATTCATACTTTGGTTGCCTGATGCTAAGAGCTGACTCTCTGGAAAAGATCTTGATGCTGGAAAAGACTGAAGGCAAAAGGAGAAAGGGTGGCAGAGGACGGGGCTTCTCTGGTAGCTCAGCTGGTAAAGAATCCACCTGCAATGCAGGAGACCCCAGTTCAATTCCTGGGTTGGGAAGTCCACTGGAGAAGGGATAGGCTACCCATTCCAGTATCCTTGAGCTTCCTTGGTGGCTCAGCTGATGAATCTGCCTGCAATGCAGGAGACCTGGGTTCGATCCCTGGGTTGGGTAGATCCCCAGATGAGATGGTTAGACAGCATCACTGACTCAATGGACATGAATCTGAGCAAACTCCAGGAGACAGTAGAGGACACAGGAGCCTGGCATGCTGTAGCCCATGAGGTCACAAAGAGTAAGACACAACTTAGCAACTGAACAACCACAACAATGGTAACAACAGATGATAAGCACCTAACTCATGTAATAGAAGGAGGTGTCATAAGAAAGTCTTGGATTATTTGGGGGGAGGTAATATTTCTGTGATCTTGAGTCTATGTCCACAAATTTTAGAAACCCTAGAAGACAGCACCACAAAGTTATCTTATAAAATACAATGGTCACAATTAAACTTGTATTCAATAATAAACAAGTAACACTATCTGATTTGATTTGATAATATCACCCATGACTAAAAAAATTTTTTAGAAGTCTATTTGCAGATAATAAAAAAGAAATAATATAAAATAAATTCATTAAATAAAATCCTATTCACCGCTAGAGTCTTCTGTAACACAATCACTACATGAAATCCCTGCTATGACATTAATAGTAAAATCTAGGAGCTCAATGATTATGCCCTTTCATTGAAACACTGGAAACCTACATTCTAATATTTCATCCCCTGTGTTCTAGCATTAACACTGCAAATTGTGGTTGCTATGCAATCCCCCTACTCCCTACATGTAACAGACAACCAAATATGACTCAGTGGACTATTAAAGAAAAACGCTAGCTAGCTGTGTTGTGGCAAAATGAAAGACACTAAATGTCAGGTCAGAGTTAAAATTTTCTTTCCTTTGTGCAGAAAAAAGGGAACAACTGAAGGGTTCATTGGTCGGTTGGTTTGCTTGTTTTTAAGGATAGGGAATAATGTCCATTTTGATCAGATCCAGCAGAAATGTGCACCCTGGATGGGAGAGAGAGGAGCAAATCGGTTTAGGAAGCTGCTGGAGAGCAAGAGAAGGGGCAAAATGTTTCAGAAGGAAAGTCAGAGACGTCTTTTGATTCCAAACCTGTGTTTTGAGAGAGAAAACAAGGCAGAACTCACAAGAACTCTAGCTGATTATCATATTTTAATCTGTACTATCTTTAGCTCTTGCCCTGCCACTTTTGTCACTACTGATACTTAGAACCTAATTATTTTTTGCTTGCTTCAGGTTAATAGCTACTCTTAGACCACTGAGACTCCTAGTTATGTGACTGATGAATAACTGATAACTAGATGACTATGACTGTGGACCATATACTCCCTGAATTTTACAGCTAGAAGGACATCGAAGGTCATTTAACTCAGCCTCTGACTTTATAGATGAGGAAAACGAAACCTGAGGAGGTTATCTGATTGTACCATAAGAGTTTAAAAATCCACATTGTAGAGCCACGACAGTTTATCTTGTGCAAAATCAGAAACAGGTTCAATATGTGATATTCATTTGAAAATTCCTTTGGTATTTTTCTTGTTGTGAACATGGCCACTTTATTCACCTGACCTCAAATATTACATAAAATTTTTGAACTGGACTAGTTCCTGGGGCTCCTCCAGGCAGCGTGGACTTGTGAACATTAACATGTCAACAAACCCTTTATATCTCAAATTATGGACACTGCATTCATTCTCTCAAACAGTAAAAAATCTCCACTATTTGCCAGACACTCCATGAGGGTCTGAGAGCACAGAAAGCCTGAACTGTGGAGCAGTTTGGCTGGAATAATGCAAAATTGTGCAAAAGTGGTGTGAGTGACCTAAAACACATACGAGGTAAAAATTGGGGCCAGCAGAACTAGGTCTGGCTAATCCCAGAATCCGTCTTACTGCCTGCAGATGAGAGTTTCTGGGGGTGGACCTGGGGTCAGACTGAGGGAGGATGCCTGGAGGGGAGAGTCACAGAGAGGCCAGGCCCAGGATGCAGAGAGAAGCCAGGCAGAGGGGCCAGGTGTTCAGAGCAGGTGGCAGAGGCCCACAGCAGATGTTGGGGTGGGGGCGGGCACGCAGGCAGGGCAGGATTGTGAATGGGTTCCAACCTGAAAGTCTTTGTTTTATCTTGTGAAATAGACTATGATGTTGAGCAAGAGTGAGAGGTGATATGATAAGGTAAAGGCAGCTAAAGACATTAGAGGGAAGAATATTGAGGAAAATGAAAAAGGCTGTTGATACAAAGCATGTGAAATAACTGCCAGGCATCATTAAGGGGTCAGCTGAGGTTGGAGACTAAGATTTACTGTGGCGGCAATCCAATTGTGTCATTTTTCTCCAGCACTAATTAGCTGCCCAGGTGTAAGGTCAGAAAAGGTGGACAGCTGAACTGACCCAAGTTTAGAATTTTTCTAGGCTTGTGGGATAAAAAGACAAGAGAGTAAGAGAAGACTGGAGGAGCATGCCATGGAGCTCAGGCTGGCCAGGGTAGAAACCAATGGCCAGAGACTTGACTATGCTGTCCGCACATATAAACTACTTTAAACAATCAAATATTAAATAGTCAACATTTAATATTCAATTAAAAGATTCAAAAATAAGAGATACAGCTATTCTACTCTTCTCTCTCAGGACTGTTCTTTGTCCCTAAAGTCTCAAACCTCTCTTATCTCGTTTCCTGCTTCAGCGGCCAACATCTCCATCCACCCAACTGAAGCTTAGGAGTCATCTTTTATCTCGTTCCCTATTCTATGTATATCCCATCAATCACCAAGACCTGGAGATTCTATCTTCTTCATTTATTTTTAATCTATCTCCTCTCCCTCACTATGGGCACTGAATTCACTCAAGTCCTCAAAACACCTCACCCAGATTAATATAACCACGTCCAAAGTGGTCTACCTACCACTTTGCTCCTCTCTGAGCAATTCCCATCAATGCTGATGGAGAAGGAAGTGCAGTGACTGTGAAGAGCAAAGGCTCTGCAGATAAGTCTAGGTTGGAGTTCTAGCACCTTCATCTTCTAGCTGTGAGACTGTAGCTGCAGTCTCAGTTTCTTCATCTTTAAAATAGAAATAATAATCATATCTGTCACATATCATTCTTGGGAAGATTAACTGAGATGATATACATAAAGAACTGAGCATTAGGCCTGGCACCTGGCAGCCTTCAGTAAACCTCAATTGCTACGTCATCCAGTCAGTTCAGTCACTCAGCCATGTCCGACTCTTTGTGACCCCATGGATTGCAGCACGCCAAGTCTCCCAATCCATCACCAACTCCTGGAGTTTACTCAAACTCGTGTCCATTAAGCTGGTGATGACATCCAACCATCTCATCCTCTGTCGTCCCCTTCTCCTCCTGCCTTTAATCTTTCCTAGCATCAGGGTCTTTTCAAATGAGTCAGTTCTTCGCATCAGGTCGCCAAACTTTTAGAATTTCAGCTTCAGCATCAGTCTTTCCAGTGAATATTCAGGACTGATTTCCTTTAGGATGGACTGGTTGGATCTCCTTGCACTCCAAGGGACTCTCAAGAGTCTTCTCCAACACCACAGTTCAAAAGCATCAATGCTTCAGCGCTCAGCTTTCTTTATAGTCCAACTCTCACATCCATACATGACCACAGGAAAAACCATAGCTTTGACTAGATGGACCTTTGTTGACAAAGTAATGTCTCTGTTTTTTAATATGCTATCTAGGTTGGTCATAACTTTCCTTCCAAGGAGTAAGCGTCTTTTAATTTCATGGCTGCAGTCAGCATCTGCAGTGATTTTGGAGCCCAAAAGTTAAAGTCTGACATCATTTCCACTGTTTCTCCATCTGTTTGCCATGAAGTGATGGGACCAAACGCCATGATCTTTGTTTCCTGAATGTTGAGCTTTAAACCAACTTTTTCACTCTCCTCTTTCACTTTCATCAAGAAGCTCTTTAGTTCTTCACTTTCTGCCATAAGGGTGGTGTCATCTGCATATCTGAGGTTACTGATATGTCTCCGGCAATCCTGATTCCAGCTTCCACTTCATCCAGCCAAGTTTCTCATGATGTACTCAGCATAGAAGTTAAATAAGCAGGGTGACAATATATAGCCTTGAAGTAGTCTTTTTCCTATTTGGAACCAGTCTATTTTTCCAAGCCCAGTTCTAACTGTTGCTTCCCGACCTGCATACAGATTTCTCAAGAGGCAGGTCAGGTGGTCTGGTATTCCCATTTCTTTCAGAATTGTCCACAGTTTATTGTGATCCACATAGTCAAAGGCTTTGGCATAGTCAATAAAGCTGTGGTAGTGGTGGTGGTTTAGTTGCTAAGTCGTGTTTGACTCTTACAACCCCATGGACTGTAGCCTGCCAGGCTCCTCTGTCCCTGGGATTTTCCAGGCAAGAATGCTGGAGTGGATTGCCATTTCCTTCTCCAGGGGATATTCCCGACCCAGGAATCGAACCCTGGTTCTTCTGCATTACAGGCAGATTCTTTACCAACTTAGCTATGATGGAAGCCCCAATAAAGCAGAAATAGATGTTTCTCTGGAATTCTTGCTTTTCCGATGATCCAGAGGATGTTGGCAATTTGATCTCTGGTTCCTCTGCCTTTTCTAAAGCCAGCTTGAACATCAGGGAGTTCATGGTTCACGTACTGTTGAAGCCTGGCTTGAGAATTTTGAGTATTACTTTGCTAGCATGTGAGATGAGTGCACTTGTGCAGTAGTTTGAGCATTCTTTGGCATTGCCTTTCTTTGGGATTGGAATGAAAACTGACCTTTTCCAGTCCTGTGGCCACTGCTTAGTTTTCCAAATTTGCTGGCATACTGAGTGCAGTACTTTCACAGCATCATCCTTCAGGATTTGAAATAGCTCAACTGGAATTCTATCACCTCTACTAGCTTTGTTCGTACTGATGCTTCCTAAGGCCTACTCAACTTCACATTCCAGGATGTCTGACTCTAGGTGAGTGATCATACCATCATGATTATCTAGGTTGTGAAGATCTTTTTTTGTACAGTTCTGTGTATTCTTGCCACCCTCTTCTTAATATCTTCTGGTTCGTTTAGGTCCATACCATTTCTGTCCTTGATTGAGCCCATCTTTGCATGAAATGTTCCATTAGTGCCATCATTATTCTAACCACCCAGCAACACACAAACGAAATCTTATCATCCCCCTGCTTGAAATCCTTCAGTGGCTTACCCCAGTCTGGCCCTCCCCTCCTTGGCTCACACTCTTGCTCTTACACATCACAGCTCTCTCTCTGCTGGTACACTTTTCTCCTCAGATCCCTCCCTCTACTAGCGAACGCCTGATGGCCCTTTGAGGCTCAGTCTAGTCTCCTGCGTTAGGTGCTTCCCCTTGCACTCCCCTTAGCAGCACCTGTGTACTGCACCACAAGCTTCTTGTCTCTTTATGTTCCTGAGCCCTCAAGGGGCAGTAGCACAGACCTTGCTAAATAAGTAAATGGAGGTGAGAAGCAGAAGAGCTGTCTGTGTTAAGCATGAGTAGAGCACTGAGTATATTTCAGGGCGCGGTGGAGACAAGGCTGAAGAGGCAGGCAGAAGGCAAGGCTTTCTAAGCAATGCTACAGAGTGTGGATTTTATCCCAAATAAGATAGGGAGAAGTGCCCTCCTCTTCCTCTAAATTACTCACACAAAGGTAAGAGGGGGAAAAAGAGAAATCAAAGGAAGGAAAGAAAATAAAGAAGAGAAAGATAAAAATAAGTAAGCTTTGTTAAACTAAAACATCCAAACGAAGAAGGTTTTCACCCAAAGCCTGGCTTCAAAGACTAACTACAAAATGACCGGCAAAAATAGACTTCAAAAGACACAACCAAATATACATCACAGTGACAAGAATCCAATATATAAATACAACCAATTTGTTTCCTCATTAAAAGCCTTCATGAAGAAAATGATTTAATACAAATGCTAAAGCTACTGACACAGATTAATTGAAAGATAACAGAATTCTAATTAAAGACTTAATATTATTTCACTCATTCACTAAAACAAAATTTGGATAAATATATAAAGACAGAATCGAGAAAGCATCCTTCTATGGTAACCACTCTAAGAGCTACAGTGAATTGCCAAAATTAAAAAAACAACAACTCCTATCCTTAAATGTACATTTTCTTCCAATTAAGGACTGAGATGTATACAAAAATTCAGAAATCATCTTAAAATTATTGCATAGTTTGGCCCTCAACTTGACTTTTTTCTAATTGTACAAGAGTCTGTACTAAAATATCATTCTTCCCCATTTATTTCTTGGTACAGGGCCTACAGCAGTCACAGTTAAACCCTTATATGAGATACTCAGTTATCCAAATCATAAAAGTAGGAAACTGGATTAGAGCTAAAGGCTAATGACTATGCGACCAGTTCTACTGCTGTATCAATACAGGTCAAGGGTCACCAGCAGTTCAGCCACAACAACCAGTCAATCTCAGGACTTACCTGACCCATCCTGGGGCCAGGACTTCTGGTTCTGTCCCACATCAAGGGATTCCCCAGCATCAAAAATGTCTCCAGATGTTTCCAGGCCATGCGGAAGCACTTAAGACAGCAGGCAAACATCAGGACAAGGAAAGAACCAAGACTATTTATTCTGACCATATCTCCATCCCTCATCCTAGAAGCTAATTAGGTTGAAATGTTGTCAGCTACTGGCTGGCCCTAAGCCGGGCTGGTAAGATCTTCCTGTCAATCAAACCCAGTCATACTGGGACTCTCCTAACCACTCAAACAAACAGCCTACTCATACTTCCCAGTCAAATCCTTCTTCCTTTGCTCCCTCTCACTGTTAAAATTCAGTTTAAAACCAAAATAGCTACTTATCTAAACAAAAATGGTATCTTCTAATAAAGATTTCTACACCTACTTGTCTGATTTTAAGAATCTCCTGGAACCCTAATTGAAACACAAATTCCCCAGGGTCCACACCAGACCTAGTAAATTAGCATGTCCAGGTTAGTGACCTTAAAGTCTGTGTTTTTAACAAGATCCCCAGGTAATTCATATGATGGGGCAAGTTTGTAGAACACCATTAAGGACATGGGTATTTCATAAATGGTTGCCTGTTAAGGGAATTATAAACAGGCAGCCCCTAGTTCAAGTATAGACTGTATTCCAAAATTCACTTCCATTGTTTGGATCTGGAAATGCATTTTCCTAATGAAACAAAGTGATAGTGTTAAATTTTCTGCGTCTTCTTTAAAAAAAATTAAATCTTGTTTACAAATGTGAAATATAGTAAATACAATCTTTAATTTACCAACCAACCACATTTCAAAAGCTGAAGCACAATGTTGTCCATTTAGAGTGTATTTTCCCACTGACATAAAGGAAAAGTGGTTATATTATCTGGTTATCCATAAAAGCTTGTGAAGCTCATAATAAACCAAAGGCAGCTATGGAATCAAGGATATAAATATGAGCTCAAAGCAAGAAATACTGGGAAGAGAGAAACATCTGTCTTCCTTTTCTGGGCATGCATAGAGAATAAACACGGGCACCCTTTGAGAGTCTTATTCCTCTTCTCTCCCTTTGCAAGCATCCTCTGCCTCCCAGAGGCCTCAGCCCAGGAACCAAAGACTCATATGATATCCATAATTCCCTACTAAAGCATCAGCTTACCCATCCCTGTCCCATGCTTTACTCTCTGCAGTCATGTACCTCTTCTCCACAAATCCAGTAAAAATTCCCATTTCCAGGATTTGATTCTATCTTATCTTTTCAGCTATGTATCTCATTACTTCCTTATACCTAATCAACAGAATTATCCTTTGGTTCCCAACCATGGCTAAACTTTTATCTCCTCTGTTTCTTTGTACATGCTATTTTTGTGTGCAATACATCTGACCAAAAATCCATCCCTTTCAAACCCAAGACCAAGCCATGATGACATTTCATCCATGAAGATTTCTTATTTCTGTATCTTTTTTATCTTTCTCATTAGGTTGTACATTTCTTGGGAATATCTATTGGGTATCTACAATGTAACATGCCTTGTATTAAGCACTTTTATATCCATAACAACAATCCTACAAGGTGGGTGTATTGTATAATTATTTAGTTTATCTGGTTCAAAAACAACAAGTTATAGGAGGACTGAAAACTGTCATATAATCACTACAAAAATGCTTTGCACATAGTAGATGCTCAATAAATATTTGGTGCATGAATGAAGTAGCATTATTCACTTATGAAGAAATCAAGCCTCAGTAAGAGTGCTGGCCAAACAATCATCCCGCCTTGGTTCAAATCCCAGTTCCAAACCCTAACAGCTGTATAAACTTGAGCAAGTTCTCTGAACCTCAGTATTCTCATCTGCTAGCTGGGGATTATTAACAGTATTCACCTCACACCTGTTGTGAGGGATAAATGAGAAAATGTGTATAAAGTCCTCCAACACTGGGCCTGGCACATGGTAACTGTGTGATGAATGTTAGCTGTGACTAACTCTTCAGTGCAGAGGCAAGAGTTTCTAAAGCCCTCATTCTTTCTGAAGAAAAGGATCCTCTGTTAACTTTTTAACCCTCAGTGTACCTAGCACTGTGTGTTGCCCATAACATAGGTTCAACAAACTTATCGAATTTCCACAGCACAATCATCTTAACCAAAAGTTAGAAGAAAACCATTCAATAGGGCTAGTGCACATCAAAGTACTCTGGCATGTAGAGTTTGAATGATTTTTAATTTCTTTTTATCTATTTATATTTTCTAAATCTCTACAGTGAACGTGTAAATCTTAAATCACTGATATCAGAGCCCTTATCCCTCCAAGTGAATTTATATTTGTAAAAGAGGACTATGAGCCTAAACGAATCTCTAAATGGTGAAAATCCAGGTATGCAGCAAATTGAAACCAAACATTTCAGACTAACTAGAGAAGATACCCATGCATGGTGGGCTCTGTGCTAGCTCTGTTCATAAGTCTGAACAGACTTGGGTCGCTTAGTGGCCCAAGAACTTCTTGAAAAACAGGGATATATCTTCTCTGACACTTGATCACCTGGCATTGTGCCCGATAAAGAGTAAACAAATAGCCAATACATATTTGTTAAGTAAATTAACTGCTTCCGGCTTGTAATCCTCACCCTTGCTTTTAGTTAATTCCATTTCTCTCCATGACCAACATGAAAATCAATCATGGTGACTGATGTTTTGAGAAGGAGGAAGTGAATGGTTTACTCAAGCACCATCACTTTGGAAAGCTAGTCTCACAAATAAAAATGTTTCATTAAATAGCCACACAGAGTGTAGATAATCCTTTTCTAATGAGGGATTCATCCTGTGTCAGTTCAGTGCAGCTCAAAAAGATAAAATCTAAGAAACGGAAGTTGTTCCTTGTCAACAATTAGATACCTCATCTAATGAAGACCTTGAGAATGAACTTCCTTTATTTAAAAAAAAACAAACTTATTTTAGAAAAGTCATCATAAATTACTAAAAGGACTGCTGTATTTCATATGGCTCAAAAATAATCTTACTTTTGTGTGTGCACGCATGCATTACAGAGTAAAAAAAAAAAAACAACCTCCAAATACATCTATTTATTTGAATAGAAGTGACCCAAGGCTACAATTAAAGCCCAGTTTCCTCTATCCACATCTCTTTTCCCTGCAATGCCAACTCCTTTTCCACCTGGAAAGAAATACTCTTTGGTTTTTAAATCCCTGCTTCTTTTTGTTCCCTGCCTCTTTGTAAAACAGGAAAGGCTCTGATATCAGTGATTTAAGATTTACACATTCACTGTAGAGATTTAGAAAAGACAAATAGACAAAAAGGAGAAATTAAAAATCATTCAAATTCTACATGCCAGAAGTTACTATCATTAACATTTTGGTGTATTTTTTCAGACATGTCTCTGAAAAGAAAAAAAACAACAGTTAAACCATTTCTTCATGTATAGTATATCATATCATTCCAAATCAATATATCTTCTTCTATAGCACAAATGATTAAATTATCTTCTTTTTTATATCTCCCCTTTTAACAGAATGGAGGAGCAGAATAAACTGGAACAGGGAGAAGCCTGAAGCAGAGAATCAGAAAAGAGAATTGTGCAAAGCTCTGAGTAAGACTTCATGAGAGCTAAAATTTAGCCAGTGAGAAAGAGAATAGAAGGGAGAAGATAGATTTAGAATGAAGAATCAATAGGCTTGTTGATGGTTTGGGGAATAAAGAAAGAGGAGTCAGGAGTGACTTCCAGGATTCTACCTAGCAGGTCAGGACCTAGTGAAAGCAGAAATAGACTTTAAGCGTAAGCAGAATATCAGAATAATGAGTTCACTTCCGGACACTCAGTCAGATATGATTCTTCTGGCTACAAAATAACAGAAAATCTGACTGGCAGAGGCTTAAGCAAATACAAGTTTATTTTTCCTTCAAAACAAAGAGTCTGAAGACTGGTGACTCTATGCATGATGCAGGGTCCCAACAGCATGAAGGACCTAGGCTCTTCCCTTATTTCTGCTCTAACACCTTAGAGCAGAGTTATATCTTACAGTGGCTACTGCATTTCAGTGCTTTATTTTGGCCTCCCAAGCATAAGATTTGGAGAAGGAAATGGCAACCCATTCCAGTATTCTTGCCTGGAGAATCCCATGGATGGAGGAGACTGGTAGGCTATAGTCCACGGGGTCGCAAAGAGTCAGACACAACTGAATGACTTCACTTTCTTTTCTTAAGCATAAGGTCGTCATGTGAGAAGCTATCAGAAGTCTTCTCACGTTTCTTTGGCCAAAACTGTATCTTATGCAAACTCTAGACCAACCACTGGCAAAACAGAATGGCTTTCAGATCATGAGTCCTTCCCTGGGAAGGTGGGGTGCTGTTGTCTAGGAAGAATAGAGGGTGGCTGCTGGGAAGGCATATAGCAGGGTCTGTCCCAGCTTTGCAGGTTTGAGATATCTATAAGATAATCTATAAGACACCCGAAAGGAGCTGTCCAATATGCTGTATAGTGCCTTGGAGAGAGAACTGCAGTTGAGCTGCAGAACTAGGAGTCATCCATGTTCTAGGGAAGCTATAGAGTTAGGGGGCACGCATGCAACTGCTTACAGAGAATGTGATGAGAAAGTGGCAAGCCCAAGAAATAGCAGTGAAGAGGGCAGGGTAGAAAAACAAGCTCAAGCCAAAGCCTAAACTAAGAGTATAAATACAGGAAGAAGGAAAACCAGGAGAGACTATTATCATGGGGACCAACAGAGGGAGAGAGTTTTTATTTGCTTTTGCTGTTTTTATTTGCTTGTTTGTTTTTACTTTTTGAGGAAAATGAAGCTATTAATATCGTCACATGCTGCAGACACACCAAATAAGACAAGGATTGAACAGTGTCACCCGGATAATGCAATCAGCAAGTTACTGGTACTTTGGCAAGAATAACTTGATAGGAGCAGAGATTAGATTGTAGGGGACTAAAAAGTGGCCAAAGAAGAAGCCAGAAATGGCTAGCCTAGGCTTCTATTTCAAGAAGGGTGTCTATTAAAAAAAGAGAGAGATAGAGATACAGGACAGTAGCCAGAGAGGGATCACTGTGCAGGATGTATTGTTTTTCTTAATATTAGGAGGGATTTGAGCATATTTATATGATGAATGGAGAGATGTAGTCAGGAGGGAAAAGCTAAAGTTGAGAGAGAGGTCTCTGGGAGGCAGTGGTTACAGCAGAGTGCAGATGACAACTGTGAGTCAAAGCCTCAGTCCTCAAATAGCATGAGGGGAGACTCTGAACTCAAACGATGACAGAGAATTGTAAAACCATGTAGGCAAATCTCAAAAGGGAAGAGGTTTGGCAAAAGATTGAATAGTAAAAATCTAGAAATGACAAGCAAGGAGCATGAAGGATGCCAACAGCACTTCTGGAAAATGAGCAAGTTCTATTTAAGATAGCTGCAAGCAAAACAGTATCCTGAAGAAGAGTCATGTTTTACTTGGGCAGGGATGCAGAAAAGAGGTTGAGGATATTGTGGAATTTGATTATACTAGAACATGGATTCTAGGAAACACAGGGGGAAGGATTAGAAAAGAAGTCCTCAAGAAATATGAAAGATGGTGGAAACAAGGAAGTGCAAAGCTTTATAGGAAAGATGATAACCAAAGGCAGAGGGCTTATGATGGATCATGTCTGGACTAACTGGCATCCACACTCCAACAGAACTCCAACACATGGGCAGCAGCCCTGTAACCTTATGCCACAGAATATTAGAGAAATGTCATCAGAGGAGACGTTTAAAGAGATGGATGCCATCTTTACAAATGGCTCTGTAACTTCTAATGCTCAATAAAAAGAATGTGTTCTATCTTTGGACAAGAATATATGGGGCTGGCTACTGAATAGTAAATTTCAAAATATAGAGGATCTCTTGTTCTAATGTTTACCCAAGGACCAGATAACACATTTATAACAGTTTCTCCCTCATTCAACTCACATTATTGAGCTCATATCATATGCCAGTACGGTGATAGATTATTTTTCAAAAAATGAACATCCATGTGATTAAGGAGTTTATAATCTCCATAAGTATGTCTTCCAAGTTCTAAGAAACTGAATTTAAAATGAACTTAAAAGTATGTGGTAGAGCAGTGATTCTCAAACGTTTATGTGCATACAAATAACCTTGGGATCTTATTAACATGCAGGTTCTGATTCAGTGGGTCTGATTCAATGGAGCCTGAGATTCTGCATTTTTAACAACTTTCCAGGTGATGTTGATGTTGCTGGTCCATGAGTCACTCTTGAGCATCAAGAAGCTAGGACTCTATATTTCTTGCTTTGCCTTTTCTATTTACACTGACCTATAAGGTCCTAAATTTTTTCCCCTTTTCCTTTTTAACTCTCTTACCCATCTGTTCTTTCTAATAAAAAGAGAGGTTAGGGTAGAAAAACTTACAAAAAGCTTCCTCTTCTATTAGCTACAAAAGCAACTATTAGCTATACAGACCGCTGTCGTGAACATGTCAACCATCTATCTCATGTGATTACATACTTTTGTGGAATCCCTACTATTTCAAACAGGGCACCAAATATTCAGTAAAAGAATAAACAGACTGGGAGCAGCAATTAATTCTAGTTATGCCATATGGCAGTATAGAACACTGGCTGGAACCTGAAAACTCAATTTCACAAGAGTTTTACTTATTCTGAATTTTAATCATTATAGGATCAGCAAACATATGTCTACCAACTTGCTCCATTTACACAAAATTCTAAAGATTAATCACATTGCATACTCAAAAATGATTGGTTTTTCCCAAATGGACTTAAAATTTCTCTTTTACTGGATTCTCAAAATCAAGTAGCTGCTGACAGCTCCAGTTTAATTTCTCTTTCAAACAAAATCTTCAAACAGTACTTTTAACAAATAGTACTGTTTGCTTTCTTACCATCTTCATCATCAGTTCACAGTGTAATTTTGCACAAGTATAATTTTCTCTGGTTCTGGATTCCTCATCTTTGGGGCTGGCTCAGCTGCTGACCCTCCTTGTCCCTGTGAACTCCCTCCATCATGCCTGTCACTGCTGAGACACCCATCCCACCACATTCTCTCCATTTCAACTCTCTCCAGAATGGAGACATTATCATTTCTAACACATACTCCATCGCCTGTCCTATTAGAGCTAAGATTCTTTCATCTCTTGTACATCTCATAATTTCAAGATAAGGACAGAAAAATCAGTTCTTTTTCTGTGAACTTTTGTCTCTGGTGCTTGAGAGACTATCCTGATATTCCCTGAACATGTTTTAGTGATAACATTTACTGCACCAGGGCCAAAATGATTTTCTGCCACTTTCAATTCTAGTTCAATAAAAGAATAAGAGCTTTGTTTCTAACCTCTGTCATTTTTAATACCATAAAATGATTTTAAAAATGTAAAATTGAGTTCCATTTCCTACTGGACTACCAATCTCATATTAGCTTTCCTTTTATCAAATTTATGAGGAAAGTCAGAAATTGCCTTTCCTTAAAAAAGATCAAAATCTCAGGATCTCCTGGGCAGAATGCTTGAATTGAATTTGAGCTCTCAATAATTGCTGGCCTGGAAGTCTTAAAGAAGTATAAAAGTTAGATACTTAAAGTTAGTTATGTCAGAAATAACAAACTGAAGGATTATCCCTTAGACTACTATCGTCTGAAATAATAAGGTTATTCTTAGAAAATTATAATCCTAAAAATACCACAGACATACTTATTACATTTCCAACTTGAGGAAGTCTATGGTTTTCTGAAACCACAGTATGAATGAAGTCTATGGTTTCTGAACTGCAAAGTGAAACAAATGTTTTTTGCAACATCATATTATGAAATGTTTCAGATATGCATAAAAGGTAAATGAACACCATATATGTGTATACTCATAATCTAGATGCTATGATTCACATTTTGTTATATCTGCTTTGTCACTTATCCATCCATCTAGCAGATGTTGCTAGACTCTAGATGCATATATAATTAACTAAACTTCAATATTTATTACAGTTCCTTTAAACCAATAAGCTTTTGAAAGATGCCAATTCTTTTTTAAAATAATGGCTTGCTTAAGTAAACTATGCAACCAATTAGAAATCCTACATTCTAAATCCTAATCTTTTATTAATGCTCTTACTTTGAGCAATGTCACATATCTTAGTTTTATCATCAACAAAAAAACAAAGGTTCTTGGTAGATATGATAGGAGGTCTCGATTATCAAATCGTAAAATGAACATTGTGGTTACGGCAGAATCCAGAAAAGAGAGACACTCCCTTAATATAACTGAGAAATAGCTAATTGGAAATTATGTGGGCATAAAGTTTTCTATAAATTATAATAACTCAACAAGTAAGAGGGAGCTTGAGGGTGAGCATTTAATCATAACGCATAAGCGTCACTGTATATCTATGATAAAACAAATTGATTATTGAAGACTGAGTCACTCCAAGTGGGAATTTGTAACAAGGCACTAGCACAAAACTGGAATTTTCTTGGCTTTGTGAAGCCGTAGCTGGCTTATGAACTCCTTATTAATTAAGTACAGTAAGCACTGCCACAGAGATAGCTGCCCCTTCCTTTATGAACTGTTTATTTCCCTACAATGATTTTTTTTTTTTTTCTTTTAGAAGATTGGCCTGGAAGGGGGATTCTTTGAAGCCTGAAGAATCAAAGCTGCTGCAAAGCACTGCTGAGAGTTTCGAAAGAATTATGAAGAAACTACACTGGACCTGAGGCGATAGGCTGAGATCTCCCTAAACAGGTCAGCAGTTGGTCTGCAAAATATTCCCACTGCCAAGGAGGCGGTGACATCTTGTGTAAATCAAAAACTAAAACCCTGAGATATCTCATTTCCATTTTAAATGCATGGGGGTTAAATATGGATATCTAGCACTTGAGAAGTTCCTGTGGGATTGATTTTTTTTCCTGTCGTTTCCGAGCCCTTTGCTGGGTGAGATAAGAAGGACCGCATTTCATTATCAACCCTGCTAGTGCTGCACTTCAGGGAGACTAGATGAGGCTACACAGTGGAGAGAAGACCCGGCTTCCAAAGAAGAAATGATTCACATGTTGTGATTATAAAAACCCACTTTAGGCACAACTCATTTTCAACAGAATCATGAAATGAAATGAGATCCCAAGGAAATGAAATTTCCTGCATCACTTTGCAAATTAAAAAAAAAGAAAAATCACAGTGATACCATAAAAAAAATCAAATTTTTGAGGTTTCAAGGTTTGGTTGGTAATGTTTGCATTTTTGTAACATTTGAAAAAACAATCCCAAATAACATTTTGGGGGAGGCAACTGAAAAAGAAAACACAAGATCATGGTTAGGCGAATCTTCTATTGAATCAGACAATGTTACAGAAAAAACATCAGAACAAAGACTTTGAATTCTGAGAGCTGACCCAGTGCTCTTGCATTTCTCTCCCCTTTGCTCTAATTTCAGTATAACACAGGAAGTGGATACAGGATGGATCTATATCAGAAATAAGAGAAAACCAGCAA